>NW_024884922.1:5306659-5333276 GCF_019232065.1 Centrocercus urophasianus | reverse complement strand
AAAAAAAAAAAAAAAAAAAAAAAAAAAAAAAAGCTCAATATAGTTCTCAACTGACTCAGAAAATACCTCTGTTTCATTCGCATTCCTTTTCTTTTTTTTCTTTTCCTTCACCTAAGTCATCCCCTATGGTGTTTAGACAGCTTTTCAGATCTCCCATGTCCTGATATATGAGCACTTTGAAAATAGCCACTGAGGTCTTGAATATTCAGCATGATGGAATTTCTTTTGTCTAGAGAAGGGAAAAGTGGGGTAACACCTAAGTATCTCCAAGCACCTAAAAAATAGTTGCAGAAAGGAAATGAACAAAGTGTTTTTCACTTCCACTGGGGTTAGGGAAAGCAGTAATGGACTTAAATTGCAGTAAAGGAGGATGGACATTAGGGAAAAAATCCTAACGGCAAGGATTGTTAAAGATGGCTATAAATTTCACAGACTGTAGATCCTCTATTACTGCAGATTTTAAAAAATGACTTAAATGAATCTTTGTCAAAACTTGTTTAGGTACAGTTGTTCCTGAATCCTGAAAATACATCTAGCTTTGCTAGTTGTGCTCCTTTGAGAAACCATCTTTGAGCACAAAGTGTAAACTTGATGTATGACAGCACCTGAGTACTGAGAACATATTTATCTACACTCTGTATTGTCTATTGTCACCTGGCAGAATCTGATTCTATTCCCCCTGCATTTTCCTAATAAGAAATGTCACTGCATCCAGGTTAAATTTTTTTATTATCTTTTAAACAGGTCCTCAAGAGGGATTTTTTTTTTTTTTTTTTTTTTTTTTTTTGATGATGTATGATTATTTCTCTTCAATTATAGCAGAGCTTCTTTGCCATTTTCTACAAATTCTAAAATTTCACTCTCTGCAAGTTCTAAAATTTCACTTCTAAAAATATTTTAAATGCATCCCACGGACAAACAGTCTTTACTTAGAGCATTCTGTATGCTGTCCTATCCATTCTGCAATATATGTTTTAAAAATACAGTTTGCTCTAAGCACTGGTATTTGTTTTTCAAAACTATTTAAATTGCATTCGGAGAGGATTTGAATAGTAGAAATGTGAGATAACTTTGATCTCCATGCTGTGTAATGCACAAATGCTCTAACTCACAGCCTTCTTTCCTCTAGGCTGAACAGCTCCAGCTCTTTCAGCTTTCTCCCTTAGGGGAGGTGTTCCATTCCTTCAGTCATTTTTGGTAGTGGAGATTGCCTCAAGTCAGGTGCTAGACCTTGCTCTTGGATTTGTTGAATCTCATGAGGTTCTCCTGGGTTCTTTCACTGCTTAAATCTGTCTATGTCCCTCTGGATGGCATCACACCCCCACAGCTTGGTGTCATCAGCAAACATCCTGAGACCGCACTCAACCTCACTGTCAATGTCACTGTTGAAGTTTTTAACGGGTATTGGTCCCAGCACTGACCCTAGGGGACAACACTCATCACTGGTCTCCATCCAGACAATTAGCCATCGACCACCACTCTCTAGATTCAATCCTGCAGCCAGTTCTTCATCCAATGAACAGTCTATCCATCAAGTTCACATCTTTCCAATTTGGAAAGAAGGACAGGATGCTACGCAATACTGTGAAAAAAGCCTTGCTGAAGTCCAGGTAGATGACATCAGTGGCTCTTCCTTTGTCCACTGATGCAATTACACCATCATAGAAGATCACTAGATTGGTCAAGCATGATTTGCATTTGGTGAAGCCATCCACGTTGCTTTTCCTATGTCATTTCCCTGTCTTTCATGTGCCTTAGCATAGCTTCCAGGAGGATCAGCTCCATGATCTTTCTTGGCACAGAGGTGAGACAGACAGATCTGTAGTTCCCAGGGTCATTCTTTGTACTCTTCTTAAGAATGAGTGAGACGTTTTTTTCAATCACCAGGAACTTTACCATGACTTTTCACTTACCTTTGAGAGTGCCTTGGTGACTACATCAGGTAATTACCTCAGGACTCTGAGATGGATTGGGATCCATCTACTTGCAGATGTTCAAATTCTTTGAGTGGTCATGAATCTGATCTTCACTTGCCATCTTTTGAAAAAAACGAAATCTTTCTGTAATGCAGTGATATGGATTTAGGATTTCATCTGGAGCTTTTAGTACTCATGGCAAATTCTGAGGGGAGTGTTAATAGCAGCTTAGTGTCCCCAAGGTTTTCCAACATGTTAACAGGAGTTACCAGGACAGTAAACCACTTTTCCATCTTTTGTGCAATTAGTACCTTAGCCATGCAAAACCATTAAAGATTTTGGCCAGAAAGTTTATAAATTATTTGATCATTGTGGAGCTCTGAAAGTTCACACAACGTGGTGAAAAATTAATAAAGAAGGTAGATCCTATGTAACTACTGTTAGAAAACACCAAAAAGCAATAGCAAAAATATAGTTACAACAGAAGTGAAATGTTGCCTTCCAGCACAATTTTTTTTTGTAATACTGTCCTTGCTTAATAGCAGCAAAAAGGAATTTCATCTCTCCAGATGCCAGGTTAAGCAGGACATAGATTGCTGAGAAATAATAAGGCAATATTCTACTTGAGAAAAATAACTGAAAACTTTGATGTCAATATTTGTGTTATCTGCTCACAACTGAATGTATGCAGTGTCAACTGGATGAGATAATCAGGAAACCTAAGGGTCATTGTTTTAAAGGGTTAACTGAGGAAAATAAGTTAATTGATGCACCTGTTCAATCCAGACGTTTTTCTTCCTTGTTCTCAGGAATTTCTTCCACCACAATCACTTGAGTTTTGTTGAAAATGAAAGACTTGAAATAATTGCACAGAAACATTTTCCATTTGACTATTTGATTTCACTGTCTGTGCAATCACATTAAAATCTTGTCATTTCTTAATGAGTATTCATAGGCAATGCTGGAGGAGTAGGCTTCTGCTCCAGATTAAATAGACTAAGTAGAGGTGTTTGTGTGTTGACTGGGTATTACATCTCTGTATACTAAACAACTCTAATTATCTCAAAGTCTAATTAGCATGTATAGTACCGGAGTGTCCCACACAGCTTCTGTTTGACACTCCCTGTCTTTTATACATCCTGTGTCATATCTGCAAAGCTTAAAGGGATGATCTAGGATTTGTCTTACCTCATTCATGCATAGTACCAAAAAGCCAGTCAGTCTACATCCTCCTAATCACTGCAAAACAGCAGCAATCCTTGTAGGTATCTTTATTAAAGATGTTGGTATTAAGAACAAAATTTCTTTTTCTGCTGTCTTTGTAAAAGACTTTTAAATGACCATAATGGATTCTCTGTTCAACTTCATCACAACTTCTTATTTTTTCTTATGATGCTGGAGACATGCATTTCTATGGTGTGTTTCATCCTCCTGAGAATTACAGGTCCACAATTGTTATCCCATTTATTGTGCACTGAGCTGCAGACTGACAGAAAACACACCAAACCCGTCTTTAATTTCAGCTGTTTTAGAAATTAAGGTAAGATACATTTAACCCTTTCTTAGTCAAGAATTATTTAGAGTAAAATCAATAATCCTCAAGTTTCAGATGAAGAGGGCAATGGTCTTATTTCCTTGAAATCTCCAGAGATTGCAGTACCTCACAGTGACATGCTAACAACACACTGGAATAGGAAATAAATATTTCTTTTATTAGGTGAAGCTGCCTTCAAGCTCTATAAAGACAAATACACAAATACAAAAGACGCAGGGCTTTCTTTCATGAAGAGAGTTTTACCATAAGTATTTTCCATTCATCAAAATAATAAACTTTTTTGTTTGTTTGTTTTTTGTTTTTTGTTCTTCCTGCTCTGTGTAATAGTGAATTGATTAAAGCACTGTTGCTTGGAAGCATGATCCTTACCTTCCTAAAAAGCAAACTCTTTTTCTTATTTTACTATTTATCCAGATAATTAATCTAGATTTTTATTATAATCCCTCTTTTAATCACTGTCTTTCTGATTTCTTCATTTCTTTCAGATCATCTTCCTTCCACTATGCCCTCATGTTTTCAGTCCATACTACAGATCTTGGTACTATTTGGCTTATGAGATATTTATAAGTTCTCATTTTAACCCAAAGATATTAATCACAGACAAGGTTAGAGTTTTTAATTTCTATGCAATAAGGATGTTCTTCAGAGAGACAAAAAAGAAGATTCCAAAACAAATTCAAATGAATATCCTCAATTATTCAGATGTTCAATATGCCATCAGTATCTGCTACATATTTTTCCTCTTCTGATATTAAAAAACATGCGCTCAGCCATTACTGTTACATTTGCATAATAGATCACTGTTGATTAGGATATCTTAGACTTCTGTTTGCATTTTTAAGTGTGGTTACTTTTAATCTGTGTTTTGTACTTATTCCCTTTATGTTGTGTTACACCTACATATGTTTTCCTTTGTTCTTGTTTTGTTTTCCTGAGGGCTTGCTGTCTCCAAAGCTTTGTTTAGTGTTTGGTTTTGTAGTTAGCATCACGCAGTAATAGGATAGCAGGAAAACAAAGCATATGACATATTAAAGATTAATGAATATGTTGTGAAACCATGTGATAAATGCTATGCTTTCACAGGAGGAGGCAGGGAAGTACATCCATGTACCACAAATACTAAAGTATAGTTTGTAGATGCTCAACCTTTTGTGCTGTTTCGAGTACTCAAAGGGAACTTTTGTTTTTTTTCATCAGATTATACATTTTGTATGAGATTAAACACCTTATCTGTAATTTGAACCAGCAAAAACTTCAATAAAACAGGTTGGAACAGATTATTGGTGTAACGATACCAAACGAGAAGTTTTGAATGATTTTCTCTTTATCAGCTTTACAGGAGTTGGATGCAAGAGAGTGTTCAAGTAGCTAAACAAATGTAAAAAATTCTTTGCTACAATCAATTGGACTTCCTGTCGTATCGTCTATAACAACTTTGTGCCAAAACATCTTAGTTCCTTCTTATAAATTTTACTGCTATCAAATTATTTGTAAAATACTGTAAGTAATTTGATATCAATGCAAATATCTGTATAATTTTGTTATCATTTCATTTCTTCAGACCCTCAAATTGTAATAGATTCTTGATACAGTATTGCTTATAATATCTTGAGATCTCAAATGAAACATGGTTCAGGTCAGGTTCATTATTCTTTTCATGGCTTTGCTCCATGAATTCATTGATATCAGTAATTAAATGAGTTGGAAGTAAATCCCAGACCTTTGCTGCATGTTATTTATCAGACCTGGTGGCTGAATCTTAATAAGCTGTTTACTGTGATCTGGTGCCAGAGCAGCTGGGTGTTAACAGTTTACTTAGTGCTACAATTCCACATAGCAATCTGTGTAATTGACTCTGCCAGGACAAAAGAAAGAGATGATGTAATGGCATTGGATTAATCAAGTAGACTGCAGATTCAGACACAAGTCTGGAGAAAGAGAACTGAGGATAATCTCTATTTGGAAAAATAAAATAATAAAATAAAAACTTGAAATGAAAACATTTGGATATTTAATTATCAAGGATAATGGCAATACCTGCATACTGTCTTTTATTATTTTCATCACAGTTGTAGCAATGCTATGTAGTAGTCAACAGGCATTACAACAACACAAAAACAAAGTTCTTGTGGATCTCCTTGAGCAGCAAAAACTCAAGACTCAGTTCTTGTATTAAAGAGAATGAGCTGGGAAACTCTGAAAATAATGTCTTAAAATAGCAAAAACAAACGAATAAACAAAAAGATTATATGAGCGAAGAAGTTTAAAAAATAAAGTAACTTAGCTTAGAAAGACTGTCTATACACTACCTGCATGTAGCTGGTCTCATTTTATCTAATCTTTGCTCTTGCAAATGAACTTTCAAGTTTGGAATAATTCAGTTTCAGTTGACTACGAATAAAAATAATTTTTTCCTTGGAATACAATAAGTCCAGCAATTTGTTTGGACTATGTGTGGATCCTGAGATTCCCATAAATTGCCACGAAATTAAATGAACTGCAGGAAGGAAGCAAAACCAGAGAGCACTGTTGGGTTTGTAATGATATTCGACTGAGCGCCTTCTCTCAACACTTAAGGCGCTCATGCTACATCTGATCTCCCCTGTTGTCTGTGCGTACATTAAAGCTAATCAGCTTTCACTTTGTTTCTCCACAGGCTCATACCAAGAAACATACCTTGCTAGTTGTTTCCAAATGTCAACTCTTTAAAAGAAAGTATCAACTTGCAATTTTGCTCCTGCTTATGAAATAGCTGTATTACACTGTTTGCAAAAATGGATATTTCTTCCTTGTCCCTGATGACGCCGTACCACTACGTGCTTACCTTTCCATATGTACTTTCTCTTTTCACTCCTTACACCTGCTTGTCTTTTAATCTGACTTGAGAGAAAAGTTTTTCAAACATCCTGCACCTATTATTTTTCTAACGAACAATCCAAACTAAAACAGCAGAGATACAGGATACAAGAAAAAAGTGCTTTACAATAAATTTAGTGAATCACCTGGAATGGGTTGCCCTCTGAGGTGACTGATGGTCTATCATTCAAAGCCAGGCAGGACTGTGTTCTGAGAAACTTGATCGAGCTGTAGATGTTCCATTTCATTACAGAGGAGTTGGAATATACAACTTTAAAAGACCTTTCCAACTCAAACAATTCTAAGATTCTATGATTTTTTTTTTCATGACTGAAGATATTGCTTCTGTTTACAGCATTGATTGGGAAGGTAGCTGTGATGAAAAGGACACATCCTTCAATCACTCACTTGTGAGCAAAGTTTTGGCATGATTCATTCTAAAGGCATTAATATAAGTCAAAGTGCTCAAACAGTTTTTGGATAAAAAGACAAAAATGAGCGC
Organism: Centrocercus urophasianus; assembly: GCF_019232065.1. Classification (NCBI taxonomy): domain Eukaryota; kingdom Metazoa; phylum Chordata; class Aves; order Galliformes; family Phasianidae; genus Centrocercus; species Centrocercus urophasianus. Next base: position 5,326,447 of record NW_024884922.1, on the reverse strand, counting down.
CAAATCTTAGTCTCAAATAAATCCACTGCCAAACTAGCATATGATAAAGCTGAACAGGAATCACAAACTGGAGCTTAGGAGATGGTTTCTTTCTGTCTTTTCTAGGCCCTGGTACTTGGCAACCTATACAAACAATAAAAGAAAAGAAAAATGATCTAGTAAACATTTAATCTTTTATTTCCTGAAACAATTTATAAAGCATATGTGGTAACGCTGGGGAGAAATCATGAGGGCTAGAAGCCCAAGTTTCAGTGCTTGGAGATTTTTAGTATAATAAGACTATTTGGCAAACTGCTTCAAGAAATAATTTTGAGAGGAGTTTTTGTGTGGTAACAAGGCAGATAAATAAGCAGTAGATGTCAGGACTTAGAAGGAAGCACCAGTCTTAGAGATACATATATTTTTCCATCTGTTGGAAGGCTGGAATTTATGTCAAGCACATGGTCATCATCTACAGAGAAGCAGAGAGAGAACTAATGGTTCATGCTGGGACATCCTGAGACTGCAAAGCAATGAGCAACCAGGAGGATTCATATGCATTATAAACTGCTAAGAGTTTGTAGTGGAAATTATATGTTCTAAAGAGAAACTAAGGAACTCTAGAAGGTAAAGAAGGTAGGAATTTTGAGGCACTCAAGCTTTTATTTTTATGTATTTTGGTGTGGATAGTAAAAATATGATATTTATCTGAATTCTTTTGTTTGAATGGAAATTGGTAACTGCATGGATTATGATATGAACAATAATCAATCATTTTATACTGTAAGTAATTGCACATTACAGTATAACTGAGAGATTTTGGAAAAGATAATAGAAAGCACAGCAAACAAATAAAAAGACATTGTATAAAGACTAAGTAAGATATTAATATTACAACAGAATGAAACATTTGTCAAATGATAGTGAAAATTTGAACTTCACAATTGTTACAGAACAAAAAAGATGAGCTTCATTCGTAACCAGTCTCCACACGTAAGAAAAGTTCTTATACCCCCAGAAAGACATTAGAAAGATGCTAAAAGAGGAATATGATAGAGTACTAATAAAATGAAATTTAGAAGAACAGTAGAGTAACAGTAAATTAAAATCAAAGTATAATGCTCAGAATGGACAGAAAGAAAAACTTTCTACAGCATACTCTTTAAAGCTTGAACTATAAGGTATATTGAAAGGACTTCATTGATCTTAGAATCAATTGAGCTTAGAATCTCTGGCATCTTAGTATAGTCTCTCTGAGTGGGATTTTGTACTCAGGCTGAAGGTAGATTAGAAGGGATGAAAATGGTAACTTCACATGGATTAGAGATCTGAATGATTTGAATCTAAAAAGGCTTTCAGTGAGGCCCTGTTAAAAGAAACAGAGAGGAATTGGAAAATGAGAGGAGATTCTGTTTATAACAAGGGCAAAATTAAGTTACAGGTTATTTGATATGAGAATGTAGATTTCAGTCATTTGTAAAGTAATGGCCTTCAAAATGCTGCGGGACTTGTAGAGAGGGCTTTAAATTACATATGAAGGGGAAGGGAATAAAAGCAGGCCTGCTACAGATGAGCCTGGAGGAGTGGTAATAGGATTAGAGGTGAGGTGAGAGGCTCAGCTGAAGTGTATTTATGCCAATGCACGCAGCATGGGCAACAAACAAGAAGAGTTAGAAGCCACTGTGCAGCAGGCTAACTATGACCTAATTGCCATCACAGAAACAGGTGGGACCATTCCCATGACAGGAGTGCTGCAATGGCTGGCTACACCCTCTTCAGGAAGGATAGGCAAGGAAGAAGGGGTGGAGGCGTGGCTCTCTATATTAGAGAGAGCATTCATGGAATCACAGAATCACAGAATTGTAGGGGTTGGAAGGAATCTCCAGAGATCATCAAGTCCAACTCCCCTGCAAAAGCAGGTTCCCTACACCAGGTCGCACAGGTAGGTGTCCAGGCAGGTCTTGAATATCTCCAGAGAAAGAGACTCCACCACCTCCCTGGGCAGCCTGTTCCAGTGCTCCGCCACCTCACTGTAAAGAAGTTCTTGCGCACATTTGTGCGGAACTTCCTGTGCTGCAGTTTCTGGCCATTTCCCCTTTTCCTGTCTTCACACACTGATGAAAAGAGTCTGGCCTCGCCATTCTGCCCCCCACACCTTAGACATTTATAGACATGGATCAGGTCCCCTTTGGTGTTACTGAGCTTCTAGCTGGGGATGATAAGGTTGAATCCCCACAGGTAAAGACCAGGGGAATGGCTGACAAGGCAGACATCCTGGTAGGCTTCTGCTACTGGCTGCTGAATCAGGATGAAGAAACAGATGATGAATTCTACGAGCAGCTGGTGGAAGCTGCATGATCGCCAGCCCTTGTCCTCATGGGGGACTTCAACTTTCCTGACATATGCTGGGAATACAATACAACACAAAAGAAGCAGTCTAGGAGGTTTCTGGAGTGTACAGAGGATAACTTTCTTATGCAGCTGATTAGAGAACCTACGAGAGGAGCTGCCCTGCTAGTCCTGCTGTTCACAAACAGAGAAGGTTTGGTGGGAGATGTGGAGGTTGGGGGCTGTCTTTCATGTCAGAGTGGCCATGAAATGGTAGAGTTCTCAATTCTTGGTGGAGCCAGAAGAGGAAACAGCAAAACTGCTATCTTGGACTTCTGGAGGGTGGACTTTGAATTGTTCAGAAGACTAGTAGGGGGTTTCAGTCTCAGAGAGTAAAGGGGTCCAAATTGGCTGGTTGCTCTTCAAGAAGGAAGTCTTAAAGGCGCAGGAGCTGGCTGTCCCCCTGAGACACAAAATGAATTGCAGGGAAGAAGATCAGCGTGGATGAATAGGAGATATTCTTGAGGCTTCAGGAGAAACAGAGAAATCTACCTTCTCTGGAAGAAGGGATGGGCAACTCAGAAAGAGTACTGAGAAGTTATTAAGATGTGCAGAGAGAAAACCAGAAAGGCAAAAGTCCAGCTTGAACTCAACCTGGCTGCTGGGATTGTAAGGAACAAGAAACTCTTTTACAAATACATCAGCAGTAAGAGGAGGACTAAGGAGAATCTCCATTCTTTATTGGGTGAGGCTGGGAGTGTGACCACTGAGGATAAGGAAAAGGCAGATGTTCTGAATGCCTTCTTTACATTTGTCTTTAAAGGTCAGACCAGGTACTCCACTCTCTGATCTGGTAGTCTTGGCAGGGGTGTGGACAGAACCCCCCGTAGTTCAGGAAGACACAGTCAGAGACCTACTACTCCAACTGGACTGTCATGGGGCCATTTGAGATTCACCTGTGAGTGCTGAGGAAACTGGCCGTATCTTGATCGCTGCACTTCCAGCAGCACTTTGAACACTCACCATCAAGTCATACCTTGTTCATCAAGCTGCCTCACCAAGAAATAATAAGAACTGGAATCAATGCAAATTGGTTAACAGGGACTATTGTTTGCATTCTAAAAAACTCATTGTTTATTCAGGGTGTTAACTTCAGTTCAGCTACTTTTAAAATTGTTTCTGAACCAGGCTTCTAATTCTATAAATAGAAAAGGGGGAGATGTGGGATAAAGATGATCGTTGTATTGTTAATGAGTGGTAAAGCTCAACAATGTGTCAAATCGGAAGTAAACACCCACAAGGCATGTAGCCCTTCCGTGTAACCAGACTTGGTTGTGCAGGAAAAGCGTTGTGTTGTGCAGGTATAAAAGGCTCTGAGCACCTACAATAAATGTTCTTTCTTCTGCACAAGTGAAGGAGTCCACACCTCTTTCACCACACCCGCAAGGGAGCTTGATGCTCTCTTACAACAGTCTAATTTCAGCAAAGTCTTTGACACCGTTCCTATAACAGTATTCTCTTGCAGAAGCTGGTAGCCTGTGGCTTGGACAGCTACACTGTTGGCTGGATAAGGAACTGGCTGGAAGGCTGGGTACAGAGACTGGTGGTGAATGGAATTAAATCCAACTGGTGACCGGTCATGAGTGGTGTTCCCTAACTGGGGCCTGTTCTCTTCAGTATCTTTACTGATGACCTGGATGAGGGCATTGAGTGCTCCCTCAGTAAGTTTGCAGATGACATGACACCAAGTTGGCTGGAAGTGTTGATCTACCTGGGGGTACCAAAGCCCTGCAGAGGGTTCTGAACAAGCTGGATAGCTGCGCCAAAGCCAATGGCATGAGTTTCAACAAGGCCAAATTCTGCACTTTGACCCCAACAATCCCAGGCAACGCTGCAGGCTTGGGATGGAGTGGCTGGAAGACTGTGTAGAGGAAATGGACCTAAGGGTATTGATTGATGGTCAGCTGAACGTGAGCCAGCAGTGTTCCCAACTGGCCAAGAAGGCCAATAGGATTCTGGCTTGCATCAGAAACAGTGCTGCCAGCAGGAACAGGGCAGTGATTGTCCCCTTGTACACAGCTCTGGTGAGGCCACACCTCGAGTACTGTGTCCAGTATTGGGCCCCTCACTGCAAGAAAGACATTGAGGCCCTGGAGCAGGTTCAAAGAAGGGTAACAAAGCTGGTAAGCCACTGAGGAGCAGGGATTGTTCAGTCTGGAGAAGAGGAAGCTCAGGGGAGACCTTATTGCTCTCCATAATCACCTGAAGGGAGGTCATAGTGAGCTGGGGTTTGGCCTCTTCTCTTGTGTAACTAGCAATAGGACTGGAGCGAATGGGTTCAAGCTGCGCCAGGGGAGATTTAGGCTGGACGTTAGGAAATTTCAGTGGTCAAGCACTGGAATGGGCTGCCCAGGAAGGTGGTGGAGTCACTGACGTTGGAGGTGTTCAAGGAACATTTGGAATTTTTGTTGAGAGACACGGCTTAGTGAGTACTGTTGGTGATAGGTAGATGGTTGGACTGGATGATCTTGAAAGTCTTTTCCAACCTTGGTGTTTCTATGATTCTGTGATTCTGTGAGAATATCTGACTACTATTTCTAAAAGCCCTGCTAAAAATATATGACCGCCTCTCTATTACATAAAGTTTGTTATTTTCTGAAGGTCTTAAAAAAGGAGGAAAATTCTGCCTAGTATCTCATAATATTTCCTTCACATAGGCGACTTTTACAAATCAGAGTAATTAGGAACATAATGGAAAGAATAATAACATTTATTAGCTAAGAGTATTCAGACTTTTTATCGTTAAAAAAAGAGTCAAAATTAAACTATCAAAGGTGCAACTAATTTTGCTTAAAGTGTATCACATGTGTAAGTGATGAGGAAAGAAATAAATACAAATATTTTACAAATGTCAACAAAGGAACAAAAGGGAGAAAAGACTTATCTTCCAAATATACTGATTTTTGTGGTGCAGTAAACTTGTTAGTTAGTTTAAGACACCATCAGGAAAATTTGCATTGCATGCTGGTAAGGCAACTGAAGAATTTAAATTACACTGGGGACATAGCTTCATCTATAAACCTCAAAAATACATAAAGTAAAATTGATAATTATTCCTGCAGTGTTTAGTACATATTCTGTTAAAACAAAACTTTTTGAACCATTTGGATTGCCAGGGACATAGCAAGTGTTAAGTTTTTCAAAAAACAATTGTCAGGGCTGATTTCATTCCTTCAGAATAAATGTTAAAACAGAACAGTTAGCTAATGCACATAGAAAATTCACTGGAACTTCAATCAGTGTAGTTTGATTGTGATAGTAATCTATAGTAATTGTAAAGCATAACTTAAATAGATTAATTACAGGAAAAAAATGTATCTGTTACATTAGCTTTAAATTGATTTCTAATACTAAGAGAAGCTATTTCAAAAACAGATTTATGAGGACTAAAAGCAGATCTACATAAATCAGTGACAAAGAAAATTAATGATCACCTAAACTAGTTAAAACAATCTAAAATCAAACGTACATTCCATTCAAGTTGCCCAAGATATTTTTACAGGCAATAAGGTTTATTCATTATGTTCATGTATTATGCATATGTCTTATGAGGAGCTGCTGAGGAAACTGGGACTGTTTAGACTGGAGAAGAAGAGGCTCGGGGAGGCCTTATCACTCTCTATAACTGCTGGAAAGGAGGTTGTGGTGAGATAGGGGTTGCCTCTTCTCACATGTAACCAGCTCTAGGACCAAAGGGAATGGCCTCAAGATGTGCCAGGGGACATTCAGGATGGACTTAAAAAAATATATATATATTCTCTGAAAGAATGGTCAGGCTCTGGAATGAGCTGCCCAGGGAGATGGTGGAGTCAGTGCCCCTGGAAGTGTTCAAGAAACATTTAGATGTTGTATTGAGGGATATGGTTTAGCGGGGAAATATTGGTGACTGGTGGATGGTTGGATTGGATAATCTTGGAGGATTTTTCCAATCTTGGTGATTCTATGATTCTATGAAAATCTCAGCTACAAAACACTGTTTTTCAACAAAGTCACAAACATTAACTTTGCATTTTCACAATGCAAGGAGTCTGCATAGCTGTTCAGCACTTGGCTTGTATTTCATGTTACTACCATTAATCTTGAAATGCACCACCCACTGCCTCACTGAGTGCACATCTACTGGTTGGTCTCCATAAATGCTCAGCAAGTGTTGATGAAAATCAATGGGCACGATTTCTTTTTTTCTTATGAAGAAATTCTATTCCAAACCTTTGTCACTCAACAGGTGCCATTGTCTCACACTGACCCTCTGCTGCCATTAGTCACGTGGCAACAAAATGTGATGGACTATTAGTTGAAAGTCTCTATCAGGGATAGAGACTTGTACCAGTAAATCTGCCTCCGAAATTGTGGACCAATATGATAAAATAGGAGGCATTACTTTCTGTGCAGCCTTTGTATAATGTATGTAGAAAAATCAACAATGGAATATATTAACATAAAATAAAAAATGTAGCAAGCTACTGCTGATTTTTAAGTAAAAGTATTGACTGAAGATTCTAATCAGTAAAATGCATGAGGGTTAATCCAGAGCATGCTTAGGAATAAATGAATTCAGCTTGAATGTATCACTAAAATTATTTTTTGATCTAATGGAGTGATAATTGAATTCTTTTTCTAATCTGAAGCAGGGGAGATAGTAGCACCACAGCATAATTACTTGTCTGGTTAAATACATTGTCCTTTTTTGTGGAAATAATTTGCATTCAGATTCATGCTGAGAAGCTACCAGTTCCTCTTTATCATAATATGATTTAGCAAAATGTAGCATTCCTTCTTCATCAAATTAAACCAATTTGGAAAATTGAAGAGTCTTTGGGTCACAGCTCTTCAATCATCCTCCATTGTTACATTCAGATGAAAAAACAGGACATTAAAAACAAAAGCTTCAAAAGAGACAGTCTTTTCTTATGAATAGGATGGGAATAGAACTGAACAGAGGGAAAATGTCTCTTAAGATCAAAATGATGCAAAATATTTTTTTGATAGACACAAATTGTGTCCTTGTGTGCTGGAGTTTTGGTAAGGTCTGCTCAGATGTGTCTACATTTAGAGTTGCTTATCACCTAAAGAGCAAAACCTCAAGTGCACTAGCTCTAAGTATCAGAGATATCAACTACCTCTGCCATCTGCCAGAATTAAAGGAAGAATAAGTGCATGATAACTGATTCAATGACTTCTTTTGTTTTTTTTTTAATTCTTTGCAATAGGTCTTGCTATGCAGTCAACAGGACACTAGTATAGGTTCTATCCTGTTTTTTAATGGAGAACAACAATAAAATTATCTATTTATTTTAAAAAATACCTGAAGAGTTACATCTTCATAGTTATTTGTCATATAATAACATTTTGAGGTTGGGAATTTCTGATGTTAAATATTATTTTAATGCCCAGATACTGACAGTGATCTCACAGACTCTGATTTGAGAGTCAATTCTTATTCAGTATGCCTCACTGAATAAACTGGAGCAGGGGGCCCATATGTAGCAAATGTTTTTCTCTGTCATGTTCCAAATTAAATCTTCTCTTAATTAGAATAACTTCCATAGAAAATTACATGTGGTGTAGTTTCAGGGGACTATGATGACAATCTTCACAAACACCAATAAGAGAATATCTATGCATAGTAAAACAGCTGATATTGAGGACCTAACATCCGTTCTTTGACAATTTAGAGATTTGACTTCAAACTATGACCTTATCCTGTGTCCTGTACTTATCAGTAACACAGTAATACATTGGCATATATTGGAGTACTTCTGAAGCACATTTTCTAGAATGTATTTTCAAGTATGTTTTCTCATGAAAGGAACTTTCTTCTCTCAAAGAGTGGTCAGGTGCTGGAATGGACTGCACAGAGAAGTGGTGGAGTTAGATGAATGTTAAATTCTGTGTTGAGGGACATGATTTATTGAGATATATTGGTGATAGGCGGATGGTTGGATTGGATGATCATGAGGGTATTTTCCATCCTTGGTGATTCTATGATTCTATGAATTCAATTTACATAATCTAAGGGTACAACATTATGCCATCAGATGGGAATCATATAAAAGATGGATATCTAAGCATGGTGATTTGAAAAAACTGTAGGGTTTCCACCACTCAGCGATAAAACCAAGACATCAGTTGTCTTTTGACTGAAATCAGGACATTCAAAAACTACTGTCACAGGCAAAAACAGACTTCACATAATGGAGATCAATGCAACTTATTTACTGCCTATTCTTAACAAGATAGAGCAGTGTCATGGTTTTGTGATTTTTGATTTTTGGTATTCCACATCATAACATCATGTAGTGCACTGGGAGTTAAAGTGTTAATGCTCCAATTCCCTGTATGTCGCTGAAGTCATGGGATCTGGCCCTTCCGGATTGGGCAGTCTCTTACTGCCTTGCAGGGGGTTTTGGAGGGTGCTTTCCCAGCCATATCAAACTTTTCAGGTTTGACTTGGTCTCAGGAACTTTCTCTCTCCCCTATTTTATTGTGATTGTCTCAATGTCAAATAGATTGTATTATATTGTGTAATCTTGCATTCTGATCTCATAGTAAAATAAATTTTCCTCCATATATTATTGCCGCTGCTCCCAAATTTCCCTACCCCTTTTCCCTTTTCCTTCCCATTTTGTGGGGATGGGGGTAGGGGGTGCAGGAGCCTAGCGCCCCCCCCATAACGGGCATAGATTGATCTAGTTAACTCCATGACAAGCAGTTAAAAATAAAAACTAACTAAAACCACCTTCCCATCTGCTTATACTATCTACTCCCCTTGAGCAGCACAGAGGAATGGAGGGTGCAATCAGTCCATAAAATCTTTGTCTCTGCTGCTCCCTTATGGTCACTCTCTGCATCTGCTCCAGTGTGCCATCTCTCTCAAAAGATGTCCTATTTCCTGAACTGACCTTGTGTGGGCTTCCAACAGGCTGCAGCTCTTCAAGCCGTGCTCCAAATTTGTTGTGTGCCATGGTGCCCAACCTTAGGAAGGGCTTTAGCACAGGTGGTAGCTCCTCAAGGCTTCTTGCTCCACTGTAGGCTCTTCTCCACAGAATGCCGCTTTGGCCTAGGGCCTGCTTGTGCAGGGGCTCCATGGGCTGTGGCCTCCTTTAGGCCACATTCACTGCTGCACATGGAGATCAGCTCCATGTGGTATTCATGAACTGCAGGGACCAGACTGCTCTACCATGGTCCTCTCCTGGGAGCCAAAAGTCTACTCTTCTTCTGTCCTCCTGTACTGAGCTTGGTGTCTGTAGGGCTGTTTCTCACTCATTTCCTCACTTCTCTCTCTCAGATGCAGTCTTTTTCTTCCCTAAATCTTGTTACACAAAGGCATAGACAACATTACTCACTTATCTCTAGCCAGCAGTAGGTCCATTAAAAAGCCAGCTGGAACCAGTTTCTTATTGACATGGGGAAGCTAATATGCTATGCTCACAGTCAGTGCTCTAGCAACCAAACTTTATCACATAAACTCAATATACACAAAGACATGAGGGAAGCTCATTGCTTTCATTGTCTTTGGAGCAGGTCAAATTATTCACTATCGTCTCTGAGATGTAGAGAGTGTCTGCGTAGACAATATCTCCAGTAACTTCAAAGAGGATTTAACAGATTAACACTGTCTCCCACAGCATTCTCCTGCAGAAGCTGGCAGCCAGAGGCTTGGATGGGTACACTCTTGGCTGGGTAAGGAGCTGGCTGGAGGGCCGGACACAGAGAGTGGTGGTGGATGGAGTCAAATCCAGCTGGCGACCGGTCGTGAGTGGTGTTCCCCAGGGGTCGGTGCTGGGGCCTTTATATAATATCTTTATTGATGACCTCGATGAGGGCATCGAGTGCACCCTCAGTAAATTCGCAGATGACACCAAATTGGCTGGAAGTGTGGAACTGCCTGGGGGTAGCGAGGCCCTACAGAGGGATCTGGACAGGCTGGAGAGGCTGGGCTGAAGGCAATGGGATGAGTTTCAACAAGGCCAAATGCCGGGTCCTGCACTTCGGCCACAACAACCCCAGGCGACGCTACAGGCTTGGGGCGGTGTGGCTGGAGGACTGCGTAGAGGAAATGGACCTGGGGGTATTGATTGATGCTTGGCTGAACATGAGCCGACAGTGTGCCCAGGTGGCCAAGAAGGCCAATGGCATCCTGGCTTGCATCAGAAACAGTGTTGCAAGCAGGAGCAGAGAGGTGATTGTTCCCCTGTATTCAGCACTGGTGAGGCCGCACCTCGACTACTGTGTCCAGTTTTGGGCCCCTCACTGCAAGAAAGATATTGAGGCCCTGGAACGCGTTCAAAGGAGGGCAACAAAGCTGGTGAGGGGTCTGGAACACAGGCCATATGAGGAGAGGCTGAAGGAGCTGGGAATGTTCAGCCTGGAGAAGAGGAGGCTCAGGGGAGACCTCATTGCTCTCTATAACTTCCTGAAGGGAGGTTGTAGTTGGGGGTCGGCCTCTTCTCTCGTGTCATTAGTGATAGGACCAGGGGGAATGGTTTCAAGCTACGGCAGGGGAGATTCAGGCTGGACATGAGGAAGTATTACTTTTCAGAAAGGGTGGTCAGGCACTGGAATGGACTGCCCAGGGAGGTGGTGGAATCACCGACCCTGGGGGTGTTCAAGGAAAGGCTGGATGTTGTGTTGAGGGACATGGTTTAGTGGGAACTATTGGGAATAAGTGAACGGTTGGACTGGATGATCTTTTAGGTCTTTTCCAACCTTGGTGATTCTATGATTCTATGATTCTATGATTCTAACTTCTGTGTCCTGACAGAAGTCAGGATCTTTAAGGTCTTTTCCAACCTTGGTGATTCTGTGACAGCATTTATACAAATCAGATCTAAATCTGGACTCTACTATTATTCCACTTTTCAACAGTTCAGAAGATGTCTGAGAAAAAAATCAAACATCATGGAGACCATTAGTGTTGGTCATCCCTAAGACCCATTCATGAACATACAGTTGTTCCCCAAATTATAGATTTTCCTCGAGTTGATTATGAAAATAACTGTGTTTAATAACAGCAGTGTGCTACAATCTGAATTTTGCCTAAATTCTGTGAAGGCGGCGGACAAGTGGGAATAATATTTTTCTATCATTAAGTGTCTGAGTAACAGGGAACTAAGTAACTTGTCAAAGCAACATAAATATTTTATCAGTGAAATTCATTTAAATAAGAAAACTATATCTATTTCCTTCAGGACTTTGTTTTCACTTGGTGTGGTTTAACCTGGCAGGTGGCTCAGCGCCATACAATTGTTTGCTTACTCCCCCTATTCCCAGTGGGATAGGGGATAGGATCAAGGAAAAAATGCAGAATATTTGGAAGAGTTCTGCTGTCTGTCTGGCAATCCTAAAGAGGCATAAATCACTGCAGTGTGTTGGAGCATGGCAAAACAGGCGGGAGTGTGAACACAGTCCCCCACAGATTATGCAGTCAAGTTTCCCACCGCTTTTCCACCAAAATAAATAGATAATTAAATCTCTGATTTTATTAAAATCCATCTTTAGCAGCAGACCAACTGAAGCATCCTTGAAATGAAAAGACTTGTAATTCACAAGTAGAATTATTGTTCAGTTAATAATCTCAGAGATGATAAGACTAAAACATACATGTCTTTTACTCTTTCTTCTGGCTAGACTTGAATTGAAGAAGGTAAAAACATATTAACTGTTAAGGGTACTACTCAGATAATAGCCATATTCCCCTACAAAGGCATTTAGAGGCAAATGGAAATTTATAAATTTAAAATAAAAAATGGATTTTTGCCTTTACCATTGAAAGCAATTACCTCCCAACTCTGTTTCCCTCACTTCCCCAGTGCTCAAAATTGAATGGTTAAAAGTCCTCTCTAAAGTCCAAAGAGATTATATCAATAATTTAGAATTGCTAAAATTTGAGCAGGGACACCTTCTCACTTTGAAGACAGTCTGGAAATTAATACAAACATACACTATGGAAAGAAATTCAGGCAGCGTAAAGCTAGTGTGACAAAATGAACACTTGTATTCCAGCACGAGCAGGAGAGAATTAGCTGTCAGATGATAAACAAGATGAATTGCTTGCTTGTCACATCAAAAGCTTTTAGCTTTAATCTGGAGATAATGGATACACTGCAAATTTTGCAGTGATAAAGCTGAATTTTGTCTCATAGTGAGGAATTCAAAAACAAAGAGTTCTACCCTTTAGTATTAGAAGGATATCTACTAATATTTTTAATGTCATTTATTTTCTGTTAAAGATAGGGAATGTGTCCTAATAATCTTAAAGTGGCCAAACTATGAGTCTTAACATTGTGTATGATGACACTAAAAAATGTTAATTGATATGACATTTACAATAGTGAGTACTAGGTGGTAAGGACAGAGATGCACAAACGATGCATAGAAAAAAACATACTCAGCACTGGGAAATAAGGACACAAACATATGATCCCTGCGGAAACTACTGTTGGGATTTAAAACTGCTCTTGACCACCATTAGTTCATAACCATCTTCCTAGCTAAGTCACAGTAACAGATCAAATGATTCCTTCTAATCGATTTCAGTGTGGTCAGTCAGCTTAATAGACCATTAAATCAGAGAGGCTGGTGATTTAAAACAGTCTAGCTGACATAGCACTGAAGCAGACTAAGAATATTTTCATTCTCTCTCTCTTTTTCTTTTTTTTTTTTTTTTTTTTTTTTTTTTAACCAAAGCTCAGCTCTGAGGATGGAAACAGACAGCTTTATAGCAATAATGAACAAACTAGACAAAAAACTTCATAATCTGTTCCAGTTAACTTTGCGAAAGCAGAAATTTCTTTGTCTGTCAATGAAAATTCAATTACAAAGGATATTTCTGAACACAATTTGATTACAGATAAACTATCATAATTCTGAAAAGCAAATCTGACCTCTCCAGGCTATAATATGTGCAATTACGCAGGTAAATTAAATATAACATTTAGTAATTGACTTAGTTAATTTTTCTTGAGTGCATATCTGAATTTTTTATTTTCATAGCCTTGGAGAAATTCCTGTGGACTTGACCTATAACAGGATCAGATATCTGCTATTTTTCCTAATTTGTTTTGCATCAGCCTGCGATGTGTAGGAAGTATAAAAACTATGGCATAAATTAGGGGCAGAGCAACATGATATTCACCAATGCGTATGCTATGTAGGCGCAATAGCAGATGATGAGACCTCTATCTCAGAAAAAGGAGCAAGATATATTTCTTTAGCACCTCTTAAGAGCAGAGTGATTGTGAGGTGTAGCTAATTGTACTGCAGCCATGTGAATGGTAAAGGTGTTTTTCATTCCACAGGCTCAGAAGCTGATATTTCTCAATGTCAGGGGAAGGCTGTGACAGAACAACCTTTTTCCTACTCCTACCCTGGTGGAAGGATCTCAGCAGAGACCAAAAGCTGCAAATGGGAACATCCCTAATCCTTTTCAGGACAAGGTTATTCAGATCAAAGCACCTTTTGCTGTTTACAGGATCAATTTCCACTTAAGGAGAGTTAAGAAGTCTACAGTTTCTTTCAGATTTGCTATTATGCATGCCACATTTGTTTCTGTCGCAGTAAATATGAGGCAGATCTTGGCTATCAATCATAAACATCATATGTAAGAAACTGTAAGGGATTTATTTATTTATTTATTTTACACACGGTTTAAAGTTCTCTGTTTAGCTTTTCTTAAAATAAATCTTAAAAAACTTGCTGAACACTTCAAGTATTTTATAGTGCGTTCTTATTGTGTGTGATTTTCTCTTGAAACAACCACCTGCTTTTTAAACTCCTGTTAAAGTTCCTAAATCCATCACAAATGTATGCATTTGTTAGGTGAAGTGTGCCAATAACTCTTTTCCAGAGTTTCCAAATCATTTCCAGAGACAACATAATTAGAAGGCATAGCATTCTCAGTTCATGTAACTCTGAAGTTTGGTCACAACCACATTCCACATTCATTAATATATCTTCTTGTAAGTCTTCCATCAGAACAATGCTGAAACACAGTTTTCTTGTGAGTTTTAAGGCTTGCATGGTAAACAGAAAAAAAGTCAGATTTTTTAAAGAACCTCATCTTCCTCCTATAAATTGGAGCGAGACATCTCGTAAAAGGAATGAATACATATTGTAATAGTATTTCATGTCACTTATTCATTATCTTTTCTTTAACTGTTGTTCATTTGTTTTTTCAAAGAATGAGTGATTTCAAATTTCTCCCTCCCCCAATAATTACTCATTCAATCACAAATCAAAAAGCAAAAAGTACTGGTCAGTATTACTTTCAATTGATCAGTTGATTTGTTGATTAAGACTGGAGAAGAAATTTCTTTTGAGAAGCACTTAAAGACAGGTTATATACTGAGAATGGTTTCTGGAAATAAATAAATAATGTTTTTTTCCTTTAATTTGTCTCATTTACAGAAATGAAAGAAAAACTATTAGTAGTCTAATTTTTTTTTTTTTTTGATTTTTTTTTTTTTTTTTCTCGTTTTCTGGCCAGATATTTTTGACTTTGCTGTTCAAATGGATAGCAATATTTCTTTGTGATATTTAATATTCTGTTTATTTCAAAAATTCTGTAAAGTTTTTTTTTTTCATAAAAATAATTATTTATCCATTCATTAAGAAATAATAATTACTTACCAGAGTCAGATCCTTATCCATATTGTTTTTTTTTTTTTTTTTTTTTTTTTTTTCCTGAGTGAACCAGTGTTGTACCATCTTTTCAATCTGATACATACAATGTATTACTTTTTTAACAAGTTACTAAGTGTGCCATCTTAGCAGTAAATAAGTGATTACACCCCTAACAAGCTCGAGAAAACTTAAACACTTTGATAGAAATGAACAGAACGAATGAAAAGTTGAATGATTGTGTATCACAACTTCATACTTTATCAAAGCACTCTTGTAACTGTATTCAGAAAACTTGGAACTCCTGTAGTGCCAGTGATAAATACATCTTAATACTTTGCTTAAAGTATTAAGATCATGGAATAGAGAACTAAAGACTAGATATTTCATGCTATATTTAATCTTGAGGTGTCAGAAAATGCATTTTGCTCCTCAAGGGTTGTATTTCCCCAGTCTCTTTCCTTGATAATTTTTCAGTTACTCATTCTACTAAAAATCATTTTTTAAAATGTATGAAACAGATGGCAAGATTGTTGTTATTTGTTTCTTGTTCTTGTTTCTTGTTGAAGTTATATAAACATTTAAAAACAAGTCTTGTTTTGTTGCTTTTTAAAATTTTTAACTTGTCATTCAAAATGGGCATATCAGGAATCAAACCACTCATGTGAAATCTAACTTTGAGTTTCTTGAAGTTTAAGTTAAGACCTTATTGTCTATCAGGGAGTTGGGTATAATATTACTTACTCTGTAAGAGACGAATAAAGATAGATATAAAGCATGAAATAGATTGCATAGCATATGTGTTTCTTCATTGATGAGTAAAGTAGTTATATCAGTGAACTACAAGTGATACAACAGATAATAACTACAGGAAATGCAAAATAATAGTGTAGGAATAGAAGTAAGTAAAAATGATTTAATGTGGTTAGATTCAAACTTTCTGATTTACTGATAAGTTCTGACAGGAGTAAGAAACAATCATATTTTCTGATACACTCCGGCATGGGTGCAGAGTATATGTAAAATGCTCTCATTTGAGATAGCAAGTCATCTTCATCAACACCTAGCAGGCTATTGGGATGAATAAAATATCATTTAAGATAAGTTTTATTAAGGATGTTAAGCCATTTGAAACTGTAGTTTATAATTATGGTACTGGATAGACATGATTGCAATCATCTAAAGTCCCATGGTCATGTTATTTAATGATCTCTTGCAATCAAAAGTGTTTACAGCAGTTTCACTGTATATCTCTTCTGAGTCCAAGATATCACAGAATTACACAGAATGACAGAACTGTGAGAGTTGGAAGAGACCTCTGGAGATCATTCAGTCCCACCTCACTGCTAACAATGGTTCCCCAGAGTAGTTTGCACAGAAAAGTATCCAGAAAGATCTTTGATATCTCCAGAGAAGAAGACTCCACAACCTCTCTAGGCAACCTGTTCCACTGCTTTGTCACCCTTGCAGTAAAAAAGATATTATGCTTTTATGGAACTTCTTGTGTTTCAGCTTTTTACCATTGCCCTTTGTTCTATACCTGCACAATACAGAAAAGAGTACGGCCCCATCCATTTGACTCCCACACTTTAGATAATAACACACAGTGATGAAGTCCACTCTCAGTCTCCTTTTGTCCAGACCGAACACTCCCAGGTCTCTCACCTTTTCATTGTACAGAAGATGATCCAGGCCAATAATAATCTTTCTGGTGTTCCAATGGACTCTCTAGAAGTTCCCTGTCTTTCTTGAAATAGAACTGTCCTAGAACTGGACTCAGTACTTCAGATATGGCATCACTGGGGCAAAACAGAGGGGAGGATCACATCTCTTGAATGTCTGTCCACACTCTTTTTAATGTACTCCAGGATATCACTGGTCTTCTTGGCCATAGGCACACTGTTGGCTTATGGCCAACCTGTTGTCTACCAGCTCATCCAGATCCTTATCTTCAGAGCTACTCTCCACCAGTTCCTCCCCCAGCCTGTACTGCTGAATGTGATAATTCCTCCCCAAGTGTGGGACCCTACAACTTCCTCTTGTTGAAGCTTATCGGATTCTTCTCTGCCCAGTTTTCCAGTCTATCCAGATGTTGCTGAATCACTGCACAGCCTTCTGATGTGTCAGTTACTCCTCATAGCTTTGTACCATAAGCAAACTTTCCTTTTATTGTAATATCCGTAGTTTGAATGTTTCTTATTTAAGGAAAAGAGAAAAGAGAATGACAAAATGATGACTCTCAGTAGCAAAGAAGTATTTTGGTAGCCAATTTCTCTTTAAATTTCTCTGACAGAATCGTTACAATATTTGAATTTTAGGCAATTTGTTAGAAAATCCTAGGTTGAGAAATTAGGATCAAATTCTAAGACCAGCACCAATAATGATTTTAAAATATTTCCAAGCATTTTGTGGATTGAAACATTAGGAAAGTACAGAAGCAGATCTACAGTGTTACAAAGTTCACTGGTATGATAAGCAGTCTGTATGTTTTTCCCTTGAGCAATCTCAACTAGAAGATTCTTAGGCTGAAGAATTGTTCCAGTTACACCAGTATTGTCCAAAACCATCTTGACTATTTTGCTGAGGATCAAAATATTCACTAAACAAATATCAGTTCTTCTGTAGGCATCTAAGTAATTAAAATAGGAGTCCAGAGTTACTAACCTTGCTTGTGCTTCTGATATTTTTTTGTGATATGAGAAATTAATTATAAGATCATTTGTTTTTCTGCCTGTCTAAAGATCTCTTAATGAATTGCTAACTTGCAGTATTCATGTACAATCAGATTGCAAGTTTGATAGACTCCTATACACACGTTATCATTCAGTCAAAAAAAAAAAAACAAACATGCTGTGTAAACCCACAAAAAAGCTAGTGCAGTAACTGATCTGATTTGTTAAATCAGAAAATAAACACTGAAAATTGTTAAGGAAAGTTGAAAAAACACTTACAGATCTTCCCAAATAGAAAATAATTAAATGACTATTATTAATAATGACAATGATGATCTACAAGTTTTAAGCAGGATGAATAGAAAAAAAAAAATTATAAAAAAAGGTAATTGCTTATATCTCTTTGCAGATGACATTAATATGACAACTACAATGTTATCCTCCATCAGGCAAATAGAGTAATTAAGATCCCATACCTGCTCCCTCAAATTCAATGAATATTACAGTGTATATTAGATACACTAACGCTGGATGGATTAATACAGATTTACATGGGAATAGTGGGAACAGAAAAATACTTGAGGAGATTAGGTAATAAAGCAAATCTTAAAGCATTCATTCAACTTGATATTTCCTTGTTAGGGTCCAAATCAGCTGTTCCTTTTTGATGGTATGTTATCTAAGCTGTCAGTTAACTTAATTCCAAAATTCATTTGAATGAAAGAGTATTTGGATGTTGTTTTTCCTTGTGTCCTACCACCATTATTCAGCTCATATTAATAAAATTAAGGTACTGGGAAACAGCAAAGAGAAGTATATTATACAACAAGGTTTTAAGGAATATGTTTTACCCTTAGACTGTCATTAAAAAGCTTTTCAGTTATTAGTAATGAAAAAAAATTGGGAGTTGGAGAAGAGAAAAAAAAACAAATTCTCATGAAATTCCTGTCTCTTTTTGTATTTGCTTAAAGAGAAGGAGAGCATATATAGCTATCAGTTTGGTTACTGGATAAGTAGTTTGGAAAGTTCAAATTTCAAGAGTATTCTTAGGGCAACTGTCAACAGCTTACAGGTTGGTTTGGCCCAGTTCCATGACTAGTAGGGTGGAGGGACCCATGAATCCACGCTCCGGAAAAGGGATAAGGGAAACATTGGATGTGGGGGAAGATGTAATTGTGAGCAAGTCAGCAAAGAGTTTATCAGACTCCTTGATAGACCCTATCTCTGTGAAACCTTGGGAGTCTGGAGTGTAAGACAGAGAGCAAATGGTATCTGTTTGCGTCTAAGGGTAAATAGGAGGTTCTTTTTGTATGCATTGTTAATCTTCTCACATTTAAGAAACCTTTCATCCTTTATCACTGTGTTTTGGGAGAAGCTGAGCCAATTAACTGATCAGAGGGATAGGAATTCCTGGCTTGTAAGTGAATGGTATATAAGATGTATGTTGAACACAATAAAGAAGAACTATTCTGAAGAACTACTCTGATGCTACAAGAAACCATGAGAGCTCTCTAACTCGACTGAGCAATGACAAATGGCACCCGAACAGGGACATGAAGCTAGGCCTCACTTGAAGACTGGCCAGACCGGAAGGCACTGAGAAAAGCATGGAGCACACTGAGAAAAGTGTGGCAGGTGCTGAGAAAAGAACGGAGCACGCTCATAAATGTGTGGCAGATGCTGAGAAAAGAGTGGGTGCGCTGAGAGAAGCGCCACAACCTGAACATTCATTGTCCCCGACAGCTCTGATTGCCTTTCTCTGGATGAAGGTAAGCCACTGCATTACCATGGGGAATAATATGACCTCAGAACAAAACAATGTCCTAGTTACTTTTCAAATTATTCTTAAAAAATGGGAAAAGATGGTGCCCACTGCCATTTTACAGCAGATGCTTGTATGGGCTATCAAGAGTGACCCCTCGATTACAAATCAGACAATGTACGATCCTGTAGTACAGGACCGAGTTGGGGTGAAGCCATGGGATGCTGCTACTAAGGGTGATAAGACAGCATTCGGGTTGTTTCAGACTTGGAAAAAGGTCTTTGAGAAGCTAAAGAGCCACTCAAGATCGCAATCTGACACCCCCAGTCTGCCTGAGGGCAAGGGAGCGGCTGGTTGCTCTACAGA
>NW_024884922.1:5289725-5306559 GCF_019232065.1 Centrocercus urophasianus | reverse complement strand
CCGAGGGTCCCGGCGGCCCTTTTGATCCAGGCATAGACCCTGTAGAAGAGACAGATTTGTCCCCTCCTGATCCACGCGCAACTGTTGGGAGGGAGGCTAGGAAAGCCGTAAAGACAGATAGGTTGAAAGTTTTCCCTGTTATCATAGCCTCAGATCAAGAGCCATGTTGGGAAGCATTATTGTATAGTGTCCTGCAGGACTTGGGATAAACAGTCACACCCATGCCCCCATGTAAAGGAACTTGTACTGCTCAACTGATTCATTCTCAGGCACAGCCAGTGCCAGCTGGGCCCCTAAAAGCTGTGCTGGGTTCCAACCAACGGGACCCCCACACAGAAGTTTGATGTTTCAGGACTTTTTAACACTTAACTTAAAAGACTGTTTCTTCACTATCTCTATGTAGCCTCACGATGCTCCTAGGTTTGCTTTTTCTTCCTCTCTGTAAAGCATCAGCACCAGCCCAACAGTATCATTGGACGGTATTACTTCAGGGCATGAAAAACAGTCCTACAATCTGTACAGATAATGGCCTGGGATATATATCCCAGAAAGTATTACACTCTTACAAGTTAAGCCATAGTTGAGCATACCCATAGCATCCTGAAAACTATGCTACTTAAGCAAAACAGAAGGGATGGAGAAGGCACTTCCAGAAGGAAAGCTTGCTAAAACTACACATGTATTGAACTTTTTAAATCAAGGATGTGAATACAGAGGACAACCAATAGCCCTCATTTTGCTTCAATTAATTAGGAAAGAGTGAATATTAATGGAAAAACTATGACACTAGTAAAGAATCTGGAATCAGTTGAATGGGAAGGCTCATTCCCACTGATAACTTGGAGGAGAGGAGGAATCTTGTCACTCTCCTTGTGATTGTCAAATGTTTATGGTATATGAAAGTGTAAATGTAAATGGTATATGGAAATGTAATTGTTAATGGTATCTGGAAGTGGAAATGTTAACAGTATACAAAAGTGTAAATGTTAATGCTCTGTGGAAGTTTAAACATTAATGCTATATGGAAGTGGAATTATTAATGGTACATGGAAGCATAATTGAGAATACAAATACTGGAATTGTGAAAAACAAAAAAACAACAAAAACAAAAAGCAGCAAAAAGTTTAAAGAAATACAGTGAGTTAAAATATTAAAGTTTGTGATTTACTCTAGCCGAAGCAGATAAGTGCCAGCAAGAGAACATATTCCCTGCACTACTCCTCCCCCCGCTTGTAATTAGAACATAAACAAAGTGTTAGTTGCGAATGCGGACAGAAACAAAACATTGGAAACAAGAATACACTTCATCTGCAGAGATTTAGGAAACTTGATATCACAGTGTTAGCATGGGAAGCCTTAGGAGGAAGGAGCTGAGAGCAGGGCTCTAAGACCCAGAGATCTCCTCAGGAAGAGCTGAGAGAGGGGGCTGGCAGGGTCCAGGAGGGTTCTGCCCTCACTGAACAGAAAAGCAGTCGTGCAAAAAGTGGCACTGGATTTGGAAACAGATGCAATAACAGTTAAAGGTGGAGAAAATTAAGCTAAGGAAGGAATTACAGCAAAGTGTGGAATTTGTAGTAAAAGCTGAAGAAACTAATTCGGTGTTCTTATTCCAGTAAGTGATGAATTTGTACCATAAGAGAAACCACTGGCAAAAGTGAGGAGGTTTACTTTATTAAACATTTACAATTTAGTATAGGTAAACTGGTAGGCATACACAAATTTTCGTACATGCCAAATTCATCAAAACCTTTACTAGGGCAAGATTTACTAAAACAACTGCAAACTGAAATAAAGTTTAAAGGAAAATTAGAATTTAAGGTAAAAAAAGGAACAGTTAATAAAGGTGCTTAGTTTAACATTAATCATTACCCATGCTGGGACCAGAACAAAGATGAAGTAAGGAATCAAGTTTATCCTGGGGTGTGGATGGTAGAATCCCCAGGTAGGGCTAAGAATGCAGCTCCAATAGCATTCAGAATAAAGCAGGGAGCTCAGCTGGTTTGGATTAAACAGTACTCTCTCAAATTCAAAGACATGGATGACCTGATAGCTACCAAAACAAAGGAGGTAATGCATAACATTTAGCAAGGACAATTCGCTTACTAAACTTTCTCAGACTTAATGGCTATCGAGTTTCTCCACAGAAAGCCCAAGTGGCAAAGCCACAAGTAACCCATTTATGTTATGGAATCACTGTGGGATCCCGAATCGTAGGAAACAGTGAGGAAGGAAACAGCCAGACTCTGGAACCTCAAACAGCTAAGGAGCTCCAGACTTTCCTAGTAATGAGGAGGTGGTGCCGCCTACAGCTATGGAATATTGGTAAAGCCCTTCTATGCCCTTTTGAAATCCTGTCCAAAGGTCCTCATACAGGTTGAGGAAGACAAATAAGTTTTAACTGTGGCAATTAGACACAGACTCCATTATTAGTGCAGAAAAAAAAACTTTTATTGTGGGTGATTAACTTGAATAATGTGTACTTGGTCAAGTGCCTTATTAAATGTGACTCTCTTGCCACATTTGGCATTGCTGGATCTTCCATCCTGCCCTGAAGTAGGTGGCGCTGGAGCTGGACTTGTCCCTCTGGTGCCATCCCGCGGCTCTGAATCTGTGTTGTTGTGAGTGCTGGACCGAGGCACCGGCTCTGTCAGCCTTATCTCAAGTCCACTGTACCTCAGCAGTGTCTCCCATTAGTAGGTGATGAGGTCATAGAGACTGTCAAATACTTGCATGTCAGTCAGAAAGAACTTCAGGCTGTTAGCGTCCTGTTGCCAGTGTACGTGGCAATGCCGCACTTTCTCACAGTGCCAGAAGGACAGAACATGGTCCCCAACGTAAGTCCCACTCTCCCTGATGATGAAGGAGCCATCAGGGGCCTCCATCTCAGCATAGTACTCCAGCAGCAGCCACCCAGCGATGTGCCGCCCATCACACCCTGCTCCCAGCTTGCCATGGAACCATTCCTGCATGAGATGCAGCTCAATGTTGGCACTCACCTCCTTCTGAGCAGGTCGTCTCTTCGGCTGTTCACGACTGGGACAATGTACATCGGGTTCCATGTATAAGTGATGGGATCTTCTGTCAATTGGCAATCTACCATCTGCTCCTTTGTCATACACGAACCCATGGTTTCTTGCTACCCACTTCTGCCAAGCCGCCTCAATTTTGGTGGAGCTTGCCCATGGTCTTTATAGCACGTGCTGACACCCACGCCAGGTGTACAAGCTAGACGTCTTGTGATCATGTCAAGAGGGTCTGTCTGGCATGAATAGTTACAATCTTTCGGTTTTTCTGCATTCATGTCTGCTAAACTTGTTTATACCTCCAAAGGTCTTTTGCTATTCGAAGCAAAAGTGTCTTTATTTTCTCCCAGTAATATGCAGGTTAAAGGAATTGAAGTAAGGGACTTGGACAAATTAAATGAGGGAACTTAAAAAATATATAGAAACAGGAATTATAATGAAAGAAAGAAATTGGGAAGAACAGTAGCAGTTGCACTAGAGCAGGACTTTGAAGGACCCAGGATGGATTTTGCCCCCAGTGGACTGAATGCAGTGTGCACACAGCAGGGTAAAGATGTTTGTTTTCTGGTAGATACGGGTACTGCATCAAGACTACTACCCGTAGATGATTTTTGTAACAGTAGTACGAGCTACTGGTCAACAAGAAAAAGCTTATGAATTAAATAGAAAATGGAGCTAATGGTAAAGCAAGAAACAGTGGGAGTAAGTGACTATAGCTGTAAATAGCTTTCTGTATTTTGTTTTGTAGAGAGATCTAATTTAGTAGTTTGTTCTATTTTGCGAGCAGGTGTTCCACCTGGGCTCTGTGTCATGCACTGGCCATGCAGATGTGGAGCACAAGTGGAAAAAACCTTGCAGATCCTGAGAAGAATAAAAGCAGGACAGTCTGCGATTGGTGAGAAAAGAAAAGTGATCTTTGAAGCAGGGGATGCCGTTGCCTTTTCATCCACCACCAGAATGTACTTTCTCTGTCATTTTGGCAGTTTGCCATCTCTTTGGGGTCAATAAGTAATAATAAATTAGCTCAGAATGTTTCCATTTCCCATTTACAGGATTGTCTAAAATAAATGCCTGAATGAGTGTGTCTATATCAGATCAAAACATCGTAACCTCCTACTTAACTTTTATGTTCAGTGTGTTATCAATCAAGGCTTTGATTGAGTTACGATGATTATGTTATTAATATAATTAGTGCTATTATTTTATAGTGTGATAACAGTTTGTTAAAAAAAAAAAGGGGGGGGGGGAAGTTGTAAAGGAGGATAGAACGCTCAAAAAGGAATCTTGTAAATGTTTATCAGTTTTGTGAGAACCTGTAATAAGCAATTTGGATTGTTCAGATCTGAGTCCATACTGGACTCAGCCGGAACGAGAGTGCTGAAATGAAGCTCATGCTGCATAGAAGCTGAAAGGAAGTTCGTGCTGGAAAAAGTGCTAAGCTGAAAGAAGCAATTCTGTGTGCAGACCTGCTTTTCTCTCGATGAAGGAACAGATCCAAGATAAACTCTGGAATATATTCAGGGGTCTCTTTAGGGGTTTTTGCTGAATGGAAACAGAATTTGTCAAAATTAGGATTAGTTTGTCTCATTGCTTTTTTCTGTGTTTTAATTTGTGTTCCATGCTTGTTGCAGTGTATACAGAAAATGATACAGGATGCTATCCATCATGTCTTTTTTGTTAATAACGAAGGGGGAGATGTGCGGGAAGATGTAACTGTGAGCAAATCAGCAAAGAGTTCATCAGACTCCTTGATAGACCCTACCACTGTGAATCCTTGGGAGTCTGGAGTGTAAGACAGAGCAAACTGTATCTTTGTGTCTAAGGGTAAATAGGAGGTTCTTTTTGTATGCATTGTTAATCTTATCACATTTAAGAAACCTTTCATCCTTTATCACTGTATTTTGGGAGAAGCTAGGCCTATCAACTGATTAGAGGGACAGGAATTCCTGGCTTGTAAGTGAATGGTATGTTGAACACAATAAAGGAGAACTATTCTGAGAACTATTCTGATGCTACAAGAAACCATGAGAGCTCTCTAACTGACTGAGGGACGACAATGGAAAAAAGGTTGAGAGCTGGGCCTGAAAACGAAACAGCGGCAATGATCTAAGAAGAAACAAACTAATTTACTAAATAGGGTATCAGAATGCAAGATGACACACTATAATACAGTACACTACAATATAATTAGAATTCAAGCTAATAAATCAAATGCAATTAGAGAAAGTGTCCAAAATCTGAAGACCTTACTCTAAAGCTGAGGCCAGACAATCTGGGGAACTCACATGCTGCCAAGATAAAAAGGGAAAAGGGAAGGTCTTGTGACTTTGCTAGGGGTTTTATTTCCTTCCGAGCGCAAAGTCTTCTGGGGTGTGTAGTTTTTCTCTTCTGGGACAGGTACCTGGAACTGGAGCATTAACTTCTTAATTCCCAGTGTAGTACATGATGTTATAGTATGGAATACCAAAAACCAAAAATCATAAAACCATGACAGGTGAGACATCCCACTGGTGCTTTCCATATGGAGTAGGGCTATGGGATACAAGCTGAAATGCCATTAATTCCAGTTTAAATCCTCACAGACTTTGCTCCCTTCAGAAGTTGTAGAGTGCAAGGAGGTGTCCACCGACCCTTCTCCATACTACACAATCCAAGCTCCCTCAGCTGCTCCTCCTAAGACTTGTGCTCCAGACCCCTTACATGCGCTTCTCTGGACACGTTCCAGGACCTCAGTGTCTTTCCTGTAGTGAGGGACTCAAAACTGAACACAATATTAAAGATGTGGCCTTGTCAGAGTTGAGTACAGAGGGATGATTACCTCCCTGCTGGCCACATTATTTCTAATGCAGGCCAGGATACCGTTGGCCCTCTTGGCCACCTGGGCACACTGTCTGCTCATGTTCAGCTGAGCATCAACCAACTGTTCCCTTTCCTGTTCACAGTCTTCCAGCCACTCATCCCCAAGCCTATAACACTGCATGGGGTTGTGCCCAAAGTGCAGGACCCAGCACTTGGCCTTGTTGAACCTCATCCCATTCACCTCAGCTCAGTGATCCAGCATGTCTAAATCCCTCTGAAGGGCCTCCCTACCCTCAGGCAGATTGAAATCACCTCCCAACTTGGTGTCATCTTCAAATTTACTGAGGGTACACACAATCCTGTCATCTAGGTCATCAATAAAGATATTAAACAAGATAGGCCCCAGTACAGACTCCTGGGGAATACCACTTGAAATGGATTGCCAGCTGGACTTAAGGTAAAGACATAGCAGAAGTTATGTTGTTCACCCAGACTGCTACATATTTTTCTGTCTGCCCATAAGATTCTGTCTTGAAATACCTTTTGTTTCCCTTTGAATTTTCAAACAGTTAAACTCTGGGAGTTACACTTAAGGCTCCAATTTCCTGGAAAGATAGATTTTCTCTTTTGATGGTTGCCTAATTAGTATGCTTTAAATTTAGATAGCTTCAATTAATTGCAGCAAGAATTTCTTTAGAGAATTAAAGCTAAAATGGAATACAACTAAATAATGAGACTTTCACTTGAATACTGGAGCTGTTCCACAAAGTCACACAACCCTGTGACAGAAGGAATGTAATGTATTATTTTCTTATTAATTTCTGATTTAAGAAAACCTTATTAACAATAACACTCTGGAACAAAAATAGCTAAATATAGTAGGAATCTTTTTTCTTGCTCTTTTCTGTTGCTGCAAGATACTAAAGAAAAGCTGTAGCGTGTTCATCTCCTCTATAGTGCAATAGGAAGAAAAGTTTTTCCCAGTTAGAAGAGAGAGGTATTTTTGGACAATTCAGAGAGATCAGAAATGGACCCTGGGAATCAAATTCATCTCTACAAATAGAACTCTCAGAAACACAAAAGGTGTCTTCAGAAAATGAATAAGACTTCAAAGATATCTTGCTGGCATATGTTTATGTAGCTCTTTGTTTGTTTGTTTGTTTGTTTTTAATGTCAGGAAATGAAGCCTAGGGCATCCCTTGCTTCACTTAGATGCTGGAAGTGATATGAAATAAGTCTGGAGCTTGTACATCTTTACATCTCTCCATGACACAGAGTGCACACTAAAAAAAACATTTCAGGCACTGGGAGTTGAAGTCCTGAACTAGATTCTTCAAAGGCAGGTATTCTGGGAATGGAAATCTGTCTGTGTATGCATCAACATTTGTCATAATATAACTGTGATTGCTCTGTTAAAAGGCAGGAAGGGCATATTAGAAAATAAGCTATTTCTCCCAAAATAGAAACAAACAAACAAACAAAAACACTGTGGAGATACTAGATAGATAAAACAACAAGCGATAAGTTCTGGAGATGCAGGAGCCACAAGGAAAATACTTTTGGGGGAAACAAAGGAAGATCAAAATCCTACTGGAGGGAAAGAATAAAAGGTGAGGAAATATTTTTATTAAACTTCCAAAATACACCCAAAATTAGCCCTGTATGCAGCCACTCTTTAATTAAAGATAGATATTAAAATGAGAATTCTGTCCTTTCAGAAGGCACTTTTAGCTACTGTCGGACTAGGCAGGAGGCATGCTTCACTAAGACCTGGAGGTTACTTAAGCCAGTTTGTACAATGCAGAATTCTTGGAAAGCTTTCCTGACCACATCAGCTTTTTGATCTTTAAAAAACATTAAAAGTATTAGTAAAGTGGTGACATCTCAGTTGTTCGGAAAAATAAAACATATGTTCCTTTAGTAATAAGTTAAATGATTTATAATGCATGGGGTAAAAGGATAGGAACTCCAGGAAGATACTGGGGCTTCCTAGCATCGTAGTCTGTCTACTGTTAATGGGTGTAATGAAAGATAATAAAACAAATCATAGGGTAAATAATAAATAAACTCAGTATTTTATATCTAAAACCAGAAAACATGAAAGAGAACATTCCAAATAGCTGAAAAGCTTTAATAATCTTTCTCAGCGCTTATTGCGCCAACCGTTGACTTCTGTTGGAAAGAATCCAGTCATTAGAATCAATTATAGAAGGAAAAAAAATGAAAAAAAAAAAAAATTTTTTAAATTAAAAAAAAAAAAAAAGAAAATGAAAGAAAATAAAGGGGAAAAAAGTCATCAAAAGAAAAGACTAAGGAGTAAAGTAATAAAACCTTCATTTGATGAGGGATAGTGATTCATAACGTGTTGGAACCTCAAGGCAGTACAAGGGCACAGAGGAAACAATGCAAACAGGCAAAATGAGAAGGAAAGAAAAGTTTTAACAATACTTAGAAATGTTTTTGCAGCTGGAGCACAAACTGGGGTCTCAAGAACCTGTAACTATGGAAGATCTGTTCTTTTTCACCAGAAAACATTTATTCTCTAGGTAGTTTTTCCAGGAGTGTGAAGGGTAAGGAAGTATACTTGCAAAGTTAAATTGTCCTTGAATTTACAAGAGAAAAAATGACTATGATTCATTTGCTGCCCATCTTTCACTCCCTATCAGTATAGCTGTGATGTTAAAATAGCTGCCTTGATTTTTTTCCTATGGGGTTTCTCTTGTTCTGTGGGTTTTACAAAAAGACTTTGGAAATCTTTGCCCAAATCAACAGCATAGACCAAGATTTCCAAACACATAGCTTTGATACCAGTTTCTTAGTGGGAGCCAGTTCCTCCTCTGTGGGTTTATGATCCTGGTGTGTCCAGCTGTTATGATGCCAGAGGTTCTAACACCTTCTTTCAAATCTGATGGAGATCCATCTGGTCCTGATGAAGGTATATTAAAGCATAGGTAATCTTAGAAAATGCCATAGTGCCACTTTAAACTGTCACTACTTAGAGTGGTCCCCTGTTCTGCTTCGGTGGAGACAATCCTAACCCACCTCTCGGAAGGGGAAGTGTGCCATCATCTCACCTGGCAGTGTTGCCTTAACCCAATAATCAGAGAAGCCATCACCAACAATAAACACTAAACAAACAAAAAATTAAAAATATGGTGCCAGGCTGAAGAGTTAGGAGGATATGTTCATATTCTCATACAAGTCTACTACATGGCATGAACTTTTTGGAAACTCATATGAATGTAAAAGCAGATTAACCTCTATGATTTTTTTTTTTTTCCACGTTTTGTGTAAACAGTGTAACACTTTTCTTTCAGAATCAACATCAGTCACTTTGCCATGTTTACGAGTGAACATTAGCAGTTAGATTTCTCAAGCTATTTTGAAATCCAGTAGCACTCTGTTTCAAGTGAAATACACATAGGTAGTATGCTATTCATTTGAAAATGTGGGCCAGTATACCCAAACAGAATTTATCTTGCTCTTATACTGACAGTATGGTATAAGTGAAACATCTTGCAGCTTCCTCTCCTGTCCTGCTTCTCTGCTCCAAGAAACTCCAGGGATTAGTGAAGTGGTCGTTATTTTTTTATGATGCCTTCCTTATTGCCTAATTAGCAGCACTAGTAAGAATAAGTTCGTTCTTCTCAGAAGGAAATAATATATCAGTTCCTGTTTAATTACAACTGAACTACTGTCGCATGCAGCATTATAAGATATGGCCTCCCTGGAATAAGAAGGATCAGATGTAAGATTCTCTTTGAGCTCTATTTATTAGCCTTCGTTCAGCAGTATCACAAAATTCATTGCTCAACCAGATTATTAATTCTGTACTCAAGTGTGCAGAATTAGTGTAAACCATTGTGCAGCAGTGACAGTTGTTATCTCCAAATAGCAATCAGCATCACTACTACAACATGCTACTACAAATCACCTCTTCCACCTAAAGTGCTGTCTTATGAGAACATCTCATTATTTTACTGCTGACAAAAAATACTATAGAAATCTTTTTTATATGCTGATTATTTAAAAAGAATTCTATGCATTTGAGAAAAATAGATAGATAGGTAGATAGATAGATAGATAGATAGATAGATAGATAGATAGATAGCAAACAAGGAGCAAATATACAGACCCAGAAGAGTGTAATGTTCTTATATATTCCAACCATCACAATTGTCTCCATATTATGCTTTACCTACTTATTTATAGCTAGGAAAAAGCTGGTAAGATGTGGATTGTGTGGGCCATGAAATTTTTATCATAGAATTGCAGAATCAGAGAATCACCAAGATTGGAAAAGACCTCTAAGGTTATCCAGTCCAACTGTCCAGCTTCCACCAATATTTCCCCCACCAATGTTTCTTGAATATCTCTAGGGATGGTGACTCCACAGCCTCCGTGAGCATCCTGTTCCAGTGCCTGAACACTCTTTCAGAGAATAAATTTTTCCTAACATCCAAACTGAATCTTCCCTGACACGTCTTGTAGCCATTCCCTTTGGTGCTATTGTTACATGGGAGAACAGGCTCAACACAGCCTTTTTGCAGGGAGTTGTAAAGGGAGATAAGGTCTTCTCTGAGCCTCCTCTCTGGAGGAAAGATAAATAATCCCAGTTCTCTCAGTAGCTCCTTATAAGGCCTGTGCTCCAGACCCCTCGTTGGCTTTGTTGCCTTCCTCTGGACACACTCCAGGCACCGAGGTCAGGCTGATGGGCCTGTAGTTCCCTGAATCCTCCCTGCAACCCTTTTCAGAGATGAAATAGCTAGTCTGAGATAAGGAACACTAATGGTCAATAGTTCGTGATAATGAACACAACCAAAATGTTCTTAAGACTATGAACACTATTTGACTATGAACACTATATATGAGACCATTAATGGTTGTCTCCATTAATCTTTAGTAACAAACTTATATGTAAGTATCCAGGCATTGATATTTACATTTATTTGTAATATCACATGAGCTAATTCCCACCCCAATTTATCATTATATAGTAGATTAGTAATCTTATCAAAACTGTTTTTTTTCTTGGTACCAAGGGAGCAGTTTGGGAAGAACTGCAAAGGTATATATATGTGTGTGTAATACATATTTGTATTAACTAACTTTGCTCAGCACCTTCAGCTTTTCAAAACAGTTTAAATCCCCCTTATCACTGGATAAATCTTGGATTATGAATCAAAATATAGAATAAAATGTCTTATATCAGAAACTACTCAAAATACTCAAAATAATAATAAAAAAATACAACAGCAGCAAGAACAACAAACATAAAGTAATATACAGAAAGAATTGATAGATTCATCTCTGTGAACACATGGGCCACAGCTGAGCTATGGATTTCTGCAAAATTCTGATCATCCTTAGCATCTAAGTGAGATCCACCAAGATGTCAAATTACATCAAATCATAAAACAAGTATACTCCTACACTATTTTACCTGCCAAGATATTTTCTGTATTAATCAAATAATAGCATTTGATCGGTATTTGATATTTCACTGTGATTATAAGATGCCACATTTATTTCCAAAACTAAACATATCAGCAGTTATTGAACTTTTTTATTGTGTGAACTTTCTCACTGCTTGTTGTAATGACTGGTTCTGATAATGAGATTTGCAAGTTTTTTTTTTGTTTTGTTTTGCTTTTTCCTTTCATTCAAAAAAATCATGCTAATAAATTAGGAATGCGGTTTTGGCAATTGTTAATAAAAACTGATTTCTGTATTAATAATTCCTGCATTTAATTCTGAGAGCAAAACGTAGGAGTCAAAGTACTCACACTGGCAAGAATGCATATATCACTAGTATTCCTGCTGAAAGATGGAGCTGAAAAGGAGTACTTGTCCATGATAGTAATCTTTCACCCTTTCTCAAACACCCTTTCACGTGTTGGTACTCTTTCCTGAATTTTACTCTTCTTTCAAGAAATGTCACTTCACGCAAGGAGATAAATGTGGAATTCTGCTTACTGCTTGTGGCTATTATCCTCAAAAGAAAATAATGCGATTGCACTGACCACTCCTTTAAATAAGTGATCAGTCTCATAGTATGCAACTTCATGGTGCTCTAATTGGCTGATTTAATGATTTTTGTCTTTGGGAATTGGTCAATGTTGGTATATGTCACTGAAAACTTATTGTACTCTGTTGGTGGTATAAGTACTTCATGTAGATACAGAATCACAGAATCACAGAATCACCCGGGTTGGAAGGGACCTCAAGGATCATGTAGTTCCAACCCCCCTGCCTAGCAGGGCCACCAAACACACACATTCAGATCAGGTTGCCCAGGACCCCGTCCAACCTGGCCTTAAACACGTCCAAGGACGGGGCATCCACAACCTCCCTGGGCAGCCCGTTCCAGGGCCTAACCACTCTCCTTGTAAAGAACTTCCCCCTAACATCCAACCTAAATCTTCCCTCCTTCAACTTCGATCCATTTCCCCTAGTCCTGCTGTTGTCAGCCCTTTTGAAGAGTTTACTCCCCTCCTGGGTGTAGGTTCCCTTCAGGTATTGATAGGCTGCAATGAGGTCACCACGCAGCCTTCTCTTCTCCAGGCTGAACAAGCCCAATTCCCTCAGCCTGTCCTCATAGGGGAGGTGCTCCAGCCCCCTGATCATCTTAGTCGCCCTCCTCTGGACCCTTTCCAAAATCTCAATGTCTTTCTTGTACTGAGGGCTCCACACCTGGACACAGTACTCCAGATGGGGCCTCACAAGAGCCGAGTAGAGAGGGACAATCACCTCCCTGTCCCTGCTGACCACCCCTCTCCTGATGGAGCCCAGGATCCCATTTGCCTTTCGAGCTGCCAGAGCGCACTGCTGGCTCATGTTCAGTCTCTCGTCCATCACGACCCCCAGGTCCTTCTCTGCCGAGCTGCTCTCAAGGACCACTCCTCCCAGCCTGTACGGGTGCCTGGGGTTCTTCCGGCCCAAATGCAAAACCTTGCACTTTGCCGTGTTGAACCTCATTAGGTTCACCCGAGCCCAGCCCTCCAGCCTGTCGAGGTCCCTCTGAATGGCCTCCCTTCCTTCCACCGTATCGACTGCACCACTCAGCTTGGTGTCGTCAGCAAACTTGCTGAGGGTGCACTCAATTCCCTCATCGATGTCATTAATAAAGATGTTAAAGAGCACCGGTCCCAAGACAGACCCTTGGGGGACACCACTTGTTACCGGCCTCCACCTGGACAACAGGCATTGCATAATTTCTGATGGAAATTTTTTTTTAGTGCTGACGAAGTTGATTAGATTTAATTAGAAATATTTATAATTAATCCATGGAAGGTCATGATTAGAAATTCCCTTTTTTTAGATGATAGTACCTAGATGTGAACTTTAAGTTTTCTAACTTCTAAAAGAAAGCATTTCAGATTATTCCTTAGATATGTTCTGATAAATCATTATGAATTCACAATTAAGACCAAATTTTTTGTGGCACAAAACCATCCTGTCAGTTATCTGAGATGCCTAAATTAGATCTGATTGCTCTGTCTTTGTAATTGATGGGGAAACACAGGCACCACAGGAGAATGTTCCAGATTTTAAGAGAACTATAGTGGAATTCGAACTAGACTGTCAGTCCAAAGTTTAAAAAGTAGGACAGATGAATCTATGCAAACGTTTTGAAGATGTCCAGATCTGTGACTAGACAAAACATCTGCTCTGAACAGAAGCTAGTTATGACCATGCATTTCTCAAAAACTTTCATTTGGTCTATACATAAGTCATTACATTCAGAGATATGTACCCACAGGTGTTTTGTTTTGTTTTGTTTTGTTTTTTTTTTTAACCTGAAAATAAGCAAAATGGTTTACTTTGTAATGTTTAGAGGCTTTTAATTCAAAATCACTTCATTTATGGTCATGTAGAGAAAGTTGGACTTAATAATCTTGATGGTATTTCCTTGCTTATGGATGATCTTTCCAGTTGGAGATGTCGACTTCTCAGTTTTCTTTCCTTTTACCAATAATCTGTATGATGATTAGGCAATGGTGGATATTATTTTGGAGGACTAGATTATAAAACAGAGCATGTCAAAGATCTGTGTGAGGTATTGTTTTGCTTAACATTGTCTGATATCATATTTATCAAAAGAAGTTGAAGAGTGCTCTTTGTCTTTTTTCTTTAGGTTTTTTTTTTTTTTTAAATTTTTTTTCTTTTTAATTTTCTCTCTCTCTCTTCTAGATTCAATTCCTTCTAATAGTATGGTCTGTTTTTCTCTGTATGGCTCAAAAATCAGTGGTGTCCCTAGGTACTATTAAAAAAAACAATAGCACATTTAAAAAATAAAAGCCACAACATATGTACTTTTTATAGTCCGGTTATTAAAATTTTGGTAAGGAAGAGATCTTTTTCACATCCAAAATATATCTTATCTTGCAGTTGTGTGAAGTGTGTCTTGGTGCCCTGGAATCTGCTAACACCAGCAATTCACTATTTCTTTGAATGTACCTCCATCTGTTGGCAAAAATGTAGATGGCACTACAAATCTAAGTGGGAACAGAAATTTCTTAATACAAATATTTGGATTGAGCTTCCTGAGAAAATGTACTAGATTAGAAATTCTGAATACCTTGCATGTTTAGGACTTTTCTCATAACCTGATAAATATAATTAATGTGAACTCTTTCATCTTTTAGATTTTATTTAAACATTAAGAGAAAAGAAGTGAATTATCATGCCCTATGCATAAAGAAGTTCTTGTGCATATAAAACTTGGTTTCCTTTTCCTTAAGCAAATCAGCTGTTGTTAATAAATAAATAAATAAATAAAAAGCTGACATCTTTTTCCAAAGCCCTAACTGCACTTGTTTCTAGAAAACACCACAGTTGTACAGCAATCCTACTCTGAGTTCTTGTATAGTTGCTATAGAACATTCTTATATGCTATAGAACAATCTTAGAGTTTTAGGCAAAAACATTTAATTTCTTAGAATGAGCATACTTTACATATAAGTTTCTACGCATTACTGTATGAAAGCACATAATATTTATTTATATTTATATATTTTGGTGATAATCAACCAAGTAAAATATGTTTTATTGCAAAATCAAATAGCCTGATATAATTTACATAATCTGATGACTCAAGCTAATTGAGAATTCATCGGTTTGCTGTTTTGTTCAATTAAAGTTTTCCTTATAAAGGTAATATTGAGTTCTTTAGGAAGTAATATTATCACATACAGTTGCTGAGTATTTCAGAGCTGCAGTATTATTTGAAGCTTGAAGCTTGAAGAAGACTCCAGACTTTCCACTGGGATGCTATTTACAGTTACAAAGAACATACTTGCATTCCCTTCGGGAGCTCAGGTCAGACCTCAGACTTTTGACGTCACCTTTATCTATTTCAGCGTTGCTTTTGATGTTGGCAGTTATATTTGTTCTGATTTTTACCATTTCTTGCCTTTTTGTGATGCTTTCTTTGTCTGTTCAGTCTCTAAAATGCCTTTCCCTTGATATTGCTTCTCCCCTTCTCAATAAATCTCCTAAATTTCCATGGAAATCAAATATATTTTTTACTCTTTCACCTTTACTCTTTTATCACTTTGTAGGTGATATTTCCTGTGAAGATTTTCATGACAATCATGACACAGTTATGACAATCATTTCACCCAAAATCTGCTTTTTGCATTTTGACTCTGCTTATTTCTAGAACATCAGTTCTCTTGCTTGAGTTCAGCCTAAATATAATATATGAATATTGATCTTCCTCAATCCCTCTGAAACTATCTTCATCCCTTGATCAAGGGATGGTATTCAGGACATACAAGAATGTTGGGGCCTTGGGCAAATGTCAAATGCTCTCTTCACTTTTAAAGAATCTAAAGGTACAGTAGTGTAATTAAATTTAACGTGGGTCTCCTTGCAATCTGATTACCTGTGCTATTCAACTTAAAAACTTCTGAAGTATTTTGATCCTTTACCTTCGTATATGTAAAAACAGAAGTTTTGAAATCCTCTTGTTTCTTGCCTGTGCTATTTCAGGGTTAGATCTTCACTTCTCATGCTCTTGCCCAGCTACGTTGCAAATATGTTCCTTGCCTCCTACTTCATATTCATGTAGCTTCTCGTAGTGCTTAGTTTCTTACTGTAGATGATCATATGCATCTGGATATCTATCCCAACCTATGTAGTCTGATTCTTTACCCTCCCACTTTGCAACACCATACCAAACTAATGTTCCATTAAGTTTTCCTTTGTATCCATGAAAGAAGCTGGAGTTCTATACATGGCTCTGAGTAGTGCTATGAATTTTTCTTTAAACTTCATCCAGTCCTAAGCAATTTTGTAGGTTTTGTTTGTTTGTTTGTTTGTTAAAATATAAAAATTATTTTCTGTACAACTTAATTAACATAAAACATTCTGAAATATAGCACATATTTTGTGTCATTGGACAGGAAAATAGTATGTGATTAAGAATCATAGAATCATACATTCATAGAATCACTCATGTTGGAAAAGACTTTAAAGATCATCAAGTCGAACCATGACCTAACCATACTACCCTAACAACCCTCTGCTAAATCATGTCCCTGAGCACTACATCCAAGTGGTTTTTAAATACATCTAGGCATAGTGGCTCAATCACTTCCCTGTGGAGCCCATTCCAGTGCTTATCAATCCATTCTGTAAAGAAATGTTTCCTAATATCCAGCCTAAACTTACCCTGGTGCAACTTGAGGCCATTTCCCTTTGTCCTGTCACCTGTCACCAGTGAGAAGAGACCAACCTCGCTCTCCCTGTAAGCACCTTTTAGGTATTGGAAGAGAGCAATGAGGTCTCCCCTCAGCCTTCTTTTCCCCGGACTAAATAGCCCCAAAACAAAATAACAACAACAGCAAACAGACTGATGATCTCTGGGCTACGTCTAGAATCTTTTTTTCTTTCTAAATTTGCTGTGATGATTGATTATAAGTGATTGGATATTTGGTGCCTTAAAACCTTAAGAATGTTACTTCCATTGGTTGTGGGTTTTTTTTTTTTTTTTTTTTTTTTTTTTT
>NW_024884922.1:5283926-5289625 GCF_019232065.1 Centrocercus urophasianus | reverse complement strand
AATCTTTTTAATTATTTTTATTTTTTTTGTTGTTTTTTTTTTTTTTTTTTTTTTTTTTTTTTTCTCTCAGATATTAAGGAATATTTTTAAAAAGTCTCTGTGGAATTCTGAGATTACCTCTGCTCTGCTGCTGATAACTACCAGCTGTCCAATGTCAAACCTTATCAATAGATCTTCTAGAAGAGGATTTCTGTTTTGTGAAATTAAGAGATGAAGGTTAGCAGTATTGTCTGTTTTGCTCTTTGTCAGAGAAAACAGATGCATGTCTGTCCTAACCAAACAGAATTTGTTCTCTCTGTTCAGAAACAGTGAATTACATCTCAGTCTTTCTTTCATAAGGAGTGCATGGAAAAATTTTTTACTTTTGTGACAAAGTGAATTTTCTACTGATGGATATTTTGGAATTTCTATTGATACTGTATGAATGAATACATCTGAAATTAACTGGCATCTCCCGTGTTCATAACCTGAAACGATTTGACAGAAAATTATTGCTTTATTCTGACTTTTGAGAAGATTTCTGGCAGCCAGAGTTCAACCCCAGCATAAAATATAGTAGAAGACTGGAATAGTGTGCACTGTGAAAAAATTTTAATCTTTTCAAGTGGAACTCTTAGACATTTCAGACTAAATGGTCTGTAAATGTCCATTGGTAAAGTGGTCCAAACCTTAATTCATTTTTTGACTCCACAGGTAGGGAATACGTTTGATAGCTAGCATACAGGAGACAACAGCTTTGAAACATTTGTTTTTTATCTTAGACTTTTTATTCCCCAAAGTTCTATGTTCTTAATGTGTTTTATCCAGTGTATTCAAGCTTTACAGACAAAATATAACCTCTTGTCTACCAGCTTACATTCTTGTTCCAAATTATTAGCAGATCTTACAACCAGAGAAGCTATGTTGCTATGTTGCTAAAAAGACCCAGATGGGGAAATTTTGGAGTCAAAAGTTTATACGTATGGAGAGCTGTTATTTATCATATCTGAATGAGGGTTTAAAGAAAGCAAGGGAATTTAAGTAATCAAAAGATAAGAGAGATAAAGAGTTCAGGCTAACCTTTGTGAATCTTGCTATTGAAGACACATTATGAGGAAAAATGGGAGGCCATGAATTACAAAAAAGGTTGCTGCTACTGGTGTACCATAAATGGAAAGGTTGAACGCATGATTCTGGTTTATGCAAAAATGCTGAAACTAAAGTAACACCTTTGTCCAGACTCTAAATCAAAGCCACCCTTTGTATCTCCTGGTTAACTGGTGAGGTCCCAGAAGATTGGACCAAGATTTCAAGATTGGAAGGCTTGCAGATGTGACTCCCATCTTCAAGAAGGGCCATAAAGAGGATCCACGGAACTGTACACCTGACCTTGGTACCAGGGAAAGTTATGGAGCAAATCATCTTGGGTGAGATTGCAAGGCATGTCCGTTGTGTCCAGGGAATCAGGCCCAGCCAGCATGGGTTCATGAAAGGCAGGTCGGGCTTGACCAACCTCATCCCCTTCTATGGTTGGGTGACCAGTCTGGTAGATGAGGGAAGGGCTGTTGATGTAGTCTACCTTAGACTTCAGTACAGCCTTTGACATGGTCTCTAACAGGCTTCTTCTGGGGAAACTGGGTGCCCATGGTCTGAACAGATATGCACTTCTTTGGGCAAGGAACTGGCTAGAGGCCGAGCCCAATGGATTGTGGTGAATGGAGTTAAGTCCAGCTGGCGACCCGTTTCAAGTGGTGTCCTCCAGGGGTCAGTACTGGGTCCCATCCTGTTTAATATCTTTATTGATGACCTAGATGACAGGATTGTGTGTACTCTCAGTAAGTTTGAAGATGACACCAAGGTGGGAGGTGGTGTCGATCTGCCTGAGGGTAGGGAGGCCCTTCAGAGGGATTTAGATAAGCTGGATCACTGAGCTGAGGTGAATGGGATGAGGTTCAACAAGGCCAAGTGTCGGGTCCTGCACTTAGGGCACAACAACTCCATGCAGCGCTATAGGCTTGGGGACGAGTGGCTGGATGATTGTGAAGAGGAAAAGGACCTGGGGGTGTTTGTTGATGCTCGGCTGAACATGAGCAGACAGTGTGCCCAGGTGGCCAAGAGGGCCAGCGGCATCCTGGCCTGCATTAGAAATGATTTGGCCAGCAGGAGCAGGGAGGTGATCATCCCCCTCTACTCAGCACTGGCGAGGCCGCACCTCGAGTATTGTGTTCAGTTTTGGGCCCCTCACTGCAGGAAAGATGTTGAGGTCCTGGAGTGTGTCCAGAGAAGGGCAATGAAACTGGTGAGGGGTGTGGAGCACAAGTCTTATGAGGAGCAGCTGAGGGAGCTGGGAATGTTCAGTCTGGAGAAGAGGAGGCTCAGGGGAGACCTCATTGCACTCTACAAATTCCTGAAGGGAGGTTGTGGTGAAGAGGGGTTTGGCCTCTTCTCAGGCAAAAAATAGAACCCGGGGAAATGGCTGCAAGTTGTACCAGAGGAGGTTTAGGTGACACATAAGGAAGAACTATTTTTCTCAGAGAGTGGTCAGGCACTGGAATGGTTGCACAGGGAGGTGGTGGAGTCGCCATCCCTGGCACTGTTCAAGAGGCATCTGGACGATGTGCTGTGTGATATGGTTTAGTGCTTGTGGTGCAATGGTGATGAGGAGACAGTTGGATTAGATGATCTTATAGGTCGTTTCGAACCTTGTGATTCTATGATTCTATGATCTGTAAACTCATTCTCTTTTTCTTTTGTTTTTATCCCACTCAACACAAATGCAGCTCAGTAGTTTTTCATTTGTTCACATTCTGCCATGGAAAGAGTCACAGCCATTAGGATAAAATGACCTTTCAACTCAGCATCATTTCAGCATTTTAGGAGAGTGAAGAACAAGACAGTTTCTTTATAGAAGTGGGTAAAGAAACCAATATCAGACTGTGGCTTGTAGACTGCAGTAGTCTCTTCCAATTTATCTGAGGCTGTGAGATTGAAAATATAGCTTTTGTTAATCTGTATTGCTAATTTGAGTCTTTCATTTATACGAGCTTTTTAAGGAAGTTCTGTCATAGCTTTTCCTTAAGTTATGTCTCATGGCACTGTGGAATTCTTGATTATCTGTGGTCACAGTCCCATGATAAAAATCAATCAAAGAGAAGTGAAGATCTGAGCTTATCACAGAATTGTAGGGTTTGGAAGGAATTTCTGGAGATCACTTGTTTCAACCCCATGGCTAAAGCAGATTCCCTAGAGCAAGTTGCAAAGAAAAGTGTCCAGGAAGGTTTTTAATATCTTCGCAAGTCCACAACCTCTCTGGGTGCTTGTTCCACCTCTGTCACAGCTAAGATTTTTTTCCTCGTGTTCACCGTGGGACTTCTTTTGTTCTAGTTTGTGCCCATTGCCCTATCTCCTGTCGTAGAGAACCACCAAAATGAACCTGGCCCCATTTACTTGAAACTTTCCCTTCAGATATTTATAAGCATTAATAAGATAATCCCCCTCAGTCTTCTCTTTTTCAGGTTGAACATACTCAGATCTCTCAGTTGTTCTTTAAAAGGGAGATGCTCTGGGTTGTTTATCATCTTTGTAGCCCTCCAGTCGCTCGAAGTTCCCTGTCTTTTTTGAAACAGAGAGTCCAGAAGTGGACACAGTACTGCGGATATGATCTCACTGGGACAGAGCAGAGGTGGAGGATCACCTCCCTTGACCTTTTGCCCATGCTTTTTTTAATGCACTCCAGACTACCATTGGCCTTCTTGGCCACAAGGGCGCACTGCTGCATATTGCTGTCCTCCAGAACACTCTCATCTTTCTTTGCAGATTTTTTTTTTTTTTTTTTTTCCCCAGCAGGTCAGTCCCAACCTGTGATGACACATGTGATATAGGTATAGGTATACAGAACTCAGCACTTTTCCTTGTCAAACCTCATTAGATTTCTCACTGCTCAACTCTCCAACCTGTCCAGGTCTTGCTGAATGGCAGCACAGCCTTCTGGAGTGTCAGCCTCTCCTTCCAGCCTTGTATCAGAAAAATTACTGAGGGTTCATCGTATCCCTTCTTTCAGGTCATTGATGAAGATTTTAAACAAGGCTGGACCCAGAACTGACTCTGTACCATTAATTACAAGCCCCTGAGCTCTATCATTCTGACCACTCTCAA
The DNA here is from genome assembly GCF_019232065.1 of Centrocercus urophasianus. Classification (NCBI taxonomy): domain Eukaryota; kingdom Metazoa; phylum Chordata; class Aves; order Galliformes; family Phasianidae; genus Centrocercus; species Centrocercus urophasianus. The sequence continues at coordinate 5,285,491 of NW_024884922.1, read as the reverse complement.
TAAACCTCACCGTTCATTCCAAATAAGTCTTATTTACATGTGGAGGTTATTGATACTTCACAGAGTTTTATCAGAGACAAACTCTTGCTAATTTCTTATAGAGTGAACTTGACTCTTAACTCAAAGGATAGAGAACTTGTACATGTACTTGTGCAGGTGTCTGCTTGAGTCTGCCAGCATTACTTATTCCTCTTCAATTGCTTTCTGCAGAACAGTTCTTTCTTTCCCTGCATTAGCCATCCTAGCCATCCTTGCCATCCTTTACAATCTACTGATGGCTTAGACCACCATAAGTAATCAACAACTTTGCATCTAACATGAACTCATTTCTGAAAGTGTAAGGCTTTAAGCTTTAAATTACATTATAATTTACTCTTCTTCACATGCAAGAGATAAATATCCAGAAAAAGTGCTCCTTCAGAAGCATGCTCCAAAGTTCACAGAAGTGAAAAAGAAATTCTTCTTTGAATTCAAACTCCAAAAGTAAAATTGAAATTGTAGGCAGCATCTCCTACAGAAACTTTCTGTAACATGTGCTTTCATGGGAACTTCTGAAGCATATGGGATGAATTTATCTTTATGAAAACTCACTGTATCAGAAGCTCTGGTAAGTATGGAACAGCTCTAGCAGACTGAATATTCCCCCAAAATGCCTAATGTTATTTAAAAAAAATAACTTGCTGGATGAAAAGACCTTTTATGCCTGGAAAGTTCTGTGGGTGGCAGAACAGAACCAGATGTTTGCCAAAGCCTCAGTGATATTTTTTTCTCTATTTTTTATTATAAAAATGGTATTGAAACAGCAAAAAGTCTGATGATGCAGATGTGGAACTTCTGCTTTTTTGAGGATAGGTTGAACAGCACATTTCTGGCATTTTATGTTATAAAGCTATGAAAAACTTTAGACAACTACAGTTAGTTCATTCTCTGAATATCTCTGTTGCTTCAGAAAAAAAAAAAAATTAAAACACTTGGATCTTACTGTTATCAAACTCACTATCAGGTGATGGAAAATAAAATAATTTCAATTTAGATTTCTTATATATGGGAACTTATTCCTTCTATGGCATTCTCAAGATGTCTCTTGAGATTTTTTTTTTCCTGCTATACATCCTCCTTTATCTTCATCCTGAAAGAATTATGCTATACTGCTTTGAGTTCTATAAATAAATACTTCAGAAAGTGCTGCTTATATGAGCATTTTGAAAATGTTATGTGGATTGGAAATTTTATAAGGATTCTCTTCTGACTCTAATTTTCACAAGTGTACGAAAAACATCACCTCTTCATTTTGCCAGCTTACTAATAACATCTTCAGTGTTTGTAGTGTGTATGTGGAATAAATAAAAGTCACCACCTACCACCATGAGAATAAAATTTGCATCTGTCTTTTCCCTAGCACTAGACTGTAAGTAGCCACAAACAAGTTTTTCATACTGAATTTTTGAACATGTATATAGGTAGGAAAATTATTCTTACTGGAGGAATTTAAAAACAAAAAAAAACAAAAAAAAAACAAAAAGAAAAGAAAAGAAAAGAAAAGAAAAGAAAAGAAAAGAAAAGAA
>NW_024884922.1:5283457-5283826 GCF_019232065.1 Centrocercus urophasianus | reverse complement strand
AAGAAAAGAAAAGAAAAGAAAAGAAAAGAAAAGAAAAGAAAAGAAAAAGTACAGATCCAGAACTACACAAAAATTCAGATTTTTTTACTTGTGATCTCTTCACTTATACATACAGGATTTACAGCATAGTTCAAGTTTGAAACTGATATGTGATTACTTTTTTGCAGAAAGATCAAACAGGTGCATAAATATGAGACACGGTAATTTACATGCTCAGTAAGAGGTGATAGCAAAGGAAGAGTGGAATTTTTAGTAATTCATTACTTTTTTACTTTTCAAGCTCAGTGGAAATGAATTTCAAATGCCAACAAAACAGAAATGCAATTTCTAAGGTAGCATGATATGAGCTGATAATTAGAATATTTCACT
>NW_024884922.1:5235925-5251673 GCF_019232065.1 Centrocercus urophasianus | reverse complement strand
ACCATATTCTTTGTTTGGGCAGCAATTTCTTTCCACAGTTCAGCAGCTCAAATAGGTTTACCTCTTCTTTGCCAGTTTTTCCGTTCCTACTTCTGTAACCATTGCTACCATCCATGAGTTAGCGTAAATATACAGCATTGTCCACCTCTCCCGCTCAGCAATATCTAAGGCCAGTTGGACAGCTTTTACCTCTGTGAACTGACTTGATTCTCCTTTCCCTTCAGTGACCTCTGCAACTTGTCGTGTGGGGCTCCACCCAGCAGCTTTCCATCTGTGATGCTTACCCACAGTATGACATGATCCATCTGTGAACAGGGCATATTTCTTTTCATTCTCTGGCAGTTCATTTTATGGTGGAGCCTCTTTAGCACGTGATACTTCTTCTGTTGGTGATGTTGCAAACTTTTTACCTTCAGGCCAGTCCATGATGACTCTAGGATTCCTGGGTGGCTGATGTTCCCCATCCGTGCTCACTGAGTAGTCAGTAATTACATGTGTATATACATACGTTTGTGTGTGCGTGTGTTTAATGATTGGTAATTATATTTTGTTCGTATATTAAGCATGATGTAGAGATATAGAATAAAGGGTGGAATGTCACGGTTTGTGATTTTTTGGTATTCCACACCGTAACATCATGCAGTGCTCTTGGAGTTTAACTGTTAAGGCTCAAGTTCCTGGTAACTGTCCGGAAGGGAAGAAGAACTACATTCCCCAATGGGCTCTGTGGTCAGAGAGGAGATATAACTCCTGCAAGGTCACCTGATGTGTTCTTCTTTGTCCACTCTTTTTCATCTCCCTGCTTTTCAATCGGACTGTGCATCTTACCTCAGTTTTATGGGTGAGGCCTATCCACCTTTCAGACATTCTCACTCTCTCATTATATTTATTAGCTTCAATTCTAATTATATTGTATTATGATGTGTTTTCTCTCATTCCAATACCATATTCAGTAAATTGTTTCTCCTTAGATTGTTGCCACTGTTTTAAATTATTTTGGGGTCCCCTGTTATCTTTTCCAGAGGTGAGGATTTTGAGAAATCCCTTCACCCCACCAACTGGGGCTGAACTGGGCCGAACCAGCCTTCAAAGCATTGACAACTTTTTAATTAATCTTTACTTCTAGATTTTTATTTTTATTTTTTGCTGTTGCTAGTGCTATTTTTTTTTTTTCTTTTTCAAATACAAATGCAATATTTTTTTGTGTGCATTTGTATTTTTGTAGGACACTCATCTACTTTATTCTCTAGTTTGAGTCTTTTCTGAAACAACTCAAAAAACTGCATTCTTTTTTTTTTTTTTTTAACCGTGTTCTACTTTTATAAAGTTTCTTAACAATTCATTGTCTGTTTGAAATAACATAAGCATTGCTTTCTTTCTAAAATGAATTTTCTGCAAGCATAGTGTTAAGAAATCAATTTTGTGTATACCTCTGTCAGTCTCTTTGGAAAAAGGTAAAATATAATATCGGTATTTCAATTTATTTAAAAACATGGAATTTGGATTTGATTGCAGGCATGGAATTGTGGAGTTCTGTTTATTTGTTTGTTTGGTTAGTTGGTTGGTTGGGTTAGTTTGGGTTGGATTGGGGTTTTTCTTGGTTGTTTTCACCTTTTTTTTTTAATTTATTTCTGTAAAAACTAGAATAGTCTAAACATGAGCACCACCCCTTTTTCCACACTGCATAGATTCTTCTTAGTTTCTTTTCAGGAAACACCAGATTTAATAACTATCATCTATTCAATTCTCTAGTTCTGAAATTCTAATGCATGTCTTCAGACTCATCTGCAGCCCCCTTAGCTGAAGAGAAGCTTGGATCACATTTTCTCAGGCAATGTTTCTCTTCATTCACTAACCCTTCCTTGTCCTCATATATCACTATTTGGTTGAAGATATATCAGGGGTAGATAATCAGAATTTTTCTGCAGAGATCAGATCAGGAAGGCAACACTGTTTTTCACTGTATTACAGAAAAACAGTTTCATCCATCAGGTAGATGAAAACATTATGAACATCTAAGTTTCCCCTTCTATCTTATAATGGTGCTTTCCTTCCTCTGCTGACCTGCTAAGCCACCCCTTTGACTCTACAAGAGCTACAACACCTTCACAGTCATCAGTTGTTTCAAGATTTTTCCTTTTTAGAACTAATCTAAAATTATGCAGTTCTTCCATTTGTATCTTCATACTATCTTTCACTTTCTCTCTGGATTTACCTATGTGTAATTGTTATGTAACTTGGCAATGCATTCTGGAATCAAAACCAAGGGATGATTCTTGTACATTTTACTGTATGCTTTGACTATTTACTAGTATAGTTTTCTTGTTGTTGTTTTGTTTTGGTTTTTTTTTTTTTCCTATTTCTACTTTCAAAATTATGCGCCCATTTAGTCAATATTAGCTAGTAATTACTAGCCATTTTGGTAACCCTCCTAAGCAATTAGTTTAATATCGTTTTCCTTTCCTAAATATGTCATATGTAATAAAGCAGAAGTTGTTGTAAGAAGAAAATATAACCAACAAAAGCAACATAAAATACCTCCCATTCACTTACTAATTTCCTTCATAATATTCCAAGACATATGAAAAAAAATAGATAGGAGGTGAATGTATTAAGATTCTGATCACACATGCTAGTCTCTTTTTTTTTAATACTAGATAATTCCCAGATGCTTCTCATAATTATCTATCATCATTTAGTAGTAGTAAAGGAGAAAAATCTTGCAATTTTTCTTGTATTCACTCCCTATTGGAACGAGGTCACTAACTAGACCCACGGACAGCAGCTAGCACTAAAATCAGTCTTCATTCCATTTTCTTATGTTTATCCAAAAAATTATACTAGTGTTTTTATCTTGGTGAGAAATGCCTGGAAATTATACTGATCTTTTATTTTTGGTTTACAAGGAGATTCTTAAAAACAGGGTTTTGTGCTATTTTTGTATTAGTTACTGTTGTTATTTCTTCCCCAGTGTTTATGTTCACTGTTCTAATGGATATAATGACTAATGTTACTCTATGGTAGATATGGTAACTTTAGATCTTTAAGATATGGTATCTTTAGAGTTCTGAACTCTACAATATAGGCTAAGTATGCAGAAAGTGAAATACAACAAAGAAAAAGAAGGTAGGTAATAAAACTGCCTGCTTTAAAATGCACAAAGATAACCAGCTACTATGATTCAAAAGAAAGTTAAAAAACCCAAGAATTATACTCCTGACATAGCTTCTGTAAGACATTCCAATTTATTTCAGTAGAGAATCTGTCACCAAAATTCAAAACTTTAAATAACCAAAGAAGTCCATCAAGGACACTTTTCTTATCACTGTGTATAACTTTAACTAGACAGTGCTTTGAACAAAGAAGCTATGCAGTTCATTAATTCTTGCAAATGGTCATTCATATGACTTATTAGTATAGAGAGGAGAATATGTGTTCTTTGTACTTGGAGAAGTACAGGAATAAGTCTCATCAGGCTTAATGCCAATTATGAATGTCTATCTCCATGCACCCTGTTTTAACCTCAGTGAGAATAACAGCCTACTTGTATCAGGATATCAAAGGCAAGATGAATGCATATTAATGAAGATATTTAATACAAAAAAAAAAAAAAGGTTGCTTTTTTACCTCAAAACAATACTTAGCATTAATATACTTAGTGTTTTAAATGCTTTAAACACTCAGAGAATCATAGAATATCCCAGGTTGGAAGGAACAGACAGAGTTCATAGAGTATAACTCATGAGATCAGAATTCTATTTCAAGCATTAATTTAAATTTCTTAATTCTTACTAACTGTGATCAGTGAGATTCTAATAAACTAGTATTTCATTGGGGAAATTTATGTTTTGGGTTCAAGAGAGAGATGCAGTGGAGAGAATATTGATTAAAAAGATCACAAATAAGGGAAGCTGCAGAAAAATAAGAATCAAATGTGAGCAGGAGCTGCTGGATGACTGTAGGAGAAGAGAGGACGGGAGTAAAAGGCAAGCATATTTTGATGTAAGGGAAAATGAAAGTTAATAACTTGTGTTAAAAATATCAAAACTGAAGAAGCATTAGAAAGTGAAGGAAATGTTTTGAGATTCACGCATTTTCTTAAGAAGATTGTTCAGTTTCTCACTAATCCTTTCTACAGATCATAACTTAGCTTCTTCTCATCTTTCTTTGTCAGACCAACTGATGACAGAAGCACTTTCCATGTCTTTACAATTTGGTTTTGCCTCTATTTATGTCCGTATGTGCCATTTGTCTGCTGCAATTCTTAATTTGCCCTTCTACAAACACTGTGTCTAGTTAGTGCTCATTAGAATTCCTGTTTATGATGCTATTAGCAATTGCTGGAGCACACTAGATGTTGTATAATGACTGCTAAGCTCTGGACGTGCATATCATTTAATATTTTTAATGGGAATTCTATGACATCTATCATGGTTCATAAACTCTAGAAACTTTCTAAACTAGAAACTCAGAGGAAAGGAGTCAAGAGACACAAATACTGTGTTGTGTAAGGCTGAAAAGCTAAATTTCAGGAGACAGAAAGAAAAGAGTGACACAAATGGGTGAAAGACAGTCTCCTAATGCCTAATGAGCAATACAATGGCAACTATGGCACTTGGGATATCATTCAAAAGGAAGCTCAAGAGAGTGTGGATGTAAGATTAGCAGTTTCCAAGTGAAAGGCAGTTGCAAATATAATGAGAGGCTCCTTAATACTGCAATGATTAGGGCACCTGAGGCAATACTAACTAGCACCACAAATCCTGGAATTGTTCACACTTGCTTTCATCCATCTTATGGGTGTGGATTGGCACTCTCCGCCATAATGTGTTCCACTGCTCAAGGCACCCACTGCTGGTAGCATAGAATCATAGAATCATAGAATCACCAAGGTTGGAAAAGACCTACAAGATCATCCAGTCCAACCATCCACCAATCACCAACAGTACTCACTAAAACATATCTCTCAACACAAAGTCCAAATGTTCCTTGAACACCTCCAGGGTCGGTGACTCCACCACCTCCCTGGGCAGCCCATTCCAGTACTTGACCACTCTTTCAGAAAAGTAGTATTTCCTAAAGTCCAGCCTGAATCTCCCGTGGCATAGTTTGAAATCATTCCCTCTAGTTCTACTACGAGTTATACGAGAGAAGAGGCCAATCCCCAGCTCACTACAACCTTCCTTCAGGTAATTATAGAGAGCAATAAGGTCTCCCCTGAGCTTCCTCTTCTCCAGACTGAACAATCCCAGCTCCTTCAGCCACTCCTCATAAGGCCAGTGCTACAGATCCCTCACCAGCTTTGTTGCCCTTCTTTGAACCTGCTCCAGGGCCTCAATGTCTTTCTTCCAGTGAGGGGCCCAATACTGGACACAGTACTCGAGGTGTGGCCTCACCAGAGCTGAGTACAGGTGGACAATCACTTCCCGGTTCCTCCTGGCAAAACTATTTCTGATGCAAGCCAGGATGCCATTGGCCTTCTTGGACACACCACTGGCTTGTGTTCACCTGAGCATCATTCAATACCCCCATGTCCATTTCCTCTACACAGTCTTCCAGCCCCTCTGTCCCAAGCCTGTAGCGTTGTCTGGGGTTGTTGGGGCCAAAGTACAGGACCTGGCATTTGGCCTTGCTGAAACTCATCCCATTGGTTTCAGCACATCTATCCAGCCTGTCCAGATCCATCTGCAGGGCCTCACTCCACCAGGCAGATCAACACTTCCAGACAACTTTGTGTCATCTGCAAACTTACTGAGGGTGCACTTAATGCCCTCATCCAGGTCATCAATAAAGATACTGAAGAGGACAGGCCCCAGCACCAACCCCTGGGGAACGCTACTCATGACAGGTCACAAGCTGGATTTAATTCTGTTCACTGCCACTCTCCAGGCGCGACATTTGAGCCAGTTCCTTATCCAGCCAAAAGTGTACCTATCCAAACCATGGGCTGCCAGCTTCTGCAGGAGAATACTGTGGGAGACATTGTCATAGGCCTTGTTGAAGTCTAGGTAGACTACATCAACAGTCTTTCCCTTGTCTACCATACGGGTCACTAGATCATAGAAGGAGATCAGGTTGGTCAAGCAGGACCTGCCCTTCATGAACCCATGCTGGCTAGCCCTGATCCTCTGGTTGTCCCGCACATGCCGTGTGATCTCCCTCGAGACAATCTGCTCCATAACCTTCCCCGGCACTGAAGTCAGGTTAACAGGCCTGTAGTTCCCTGGTTCTTTCTTACAACCCTTCTTGTAGATAGAAGTCACAATGGCAAGCCTCCAGTCTTCTGGGACCTCATCAGTCAATAAGGAGAGCTGATAGATAATGGAAAGCGGCTCAGCTATCATCTCAGCCAGTTTCCTCAGCACTCTTGGGCGAATCCCATCCGGCCCCATGGACTTACGACAGTCCAGTTGGAGTAGTAGGTCTCTGACTGCATTCTCCTGAATTGCGGGGGGTTCTGTCCACACCCCAGCCGAGACTAGCAGGTCAGAGAGTGGAGTTTCCTGAGGATACCTGGTCTGACCTTTAAAGACAGACGTAAAGAAGGCATTCAGAACATCTGCCTTTTCCTTATCCTCAGTGGTCACATTACCCGCCTCCACTAAATAATGGAGATTCTCCTTAGTCTTCCTCTTACTGTTTATGTATTTCTAAAAGAGTTTCTTGTTCCTTTTAATCCCAGCAGCCAGGTTGAGTTCAAGCTGGGCTTTTGCCTTTCTAATTTTCTCTCTGCACATCTTAAGAACTTCTCTGTATTCTTTCTAAGTCTTCTTCTTCCAAAGGAGGTAGATTCTCTTTTTCTTCCAGAGCCTCAAGAATGGCTTCCTATTCATCCACACTGGTCTTTTTCCCTGCTGACTCATTTTGCAGGTGGGAACAGCCAGTTCCTGCACTTCCTTCTTGTAGAGCAGCCAGCCGTTTTGGACCCCTTTACTCTCTAAGACTGAAACCTAGGGGATTCCCCCTACTAGTCTTCTGAGCAATTCAAAGTCCTCCCTCTGGAAGTCCAAGATAGTGAAAGGTGAGATGGGCCCCATAAGTGAAAGTAAAAAGGCAAGAAGGCTTCACAGTGACTGAGAATAAGGGGGGTGAAGGGGAATAGTTAGAGATAGTTTACAGAAGCAAGAATGTAGAGCTTGTTAGAAAATAAGGGATGGCAGACGCCATATCTGGGATAGTGAGGGGGATGAAGGCCATAAAGATAAGGGTTTGAGAACAGCCCAAGGACATTGGGCAGGGAGGTGATTAGATGCCCTCAGGACAAGAAGAAACCAGTTTTGGGGGATGTCCCCCAAAAGACCAGGAGTTAACAGCAAAAACAGTCAGAGCCGTCACGGGGAAAACAATAAATCTTCATCCCACGACCCACTACGCATGCTCAAGAGGGGAGGGTCTGCATGCTAATTAACGCTCGGGGGTGTAATGAATATGTATCCGAATTCCGGGAAAACTATTGATTATGTATTAGTTTGGCCTATATCTGTAGCACGATTTTTCTAGACAGAGTGCAAGTTAGGCGGATCTATCCCCCTTGCACCAGGTGTCTGTGCAGCACTGAATAAACCGTACCTGCTTTGTAATCTTATTTGGGTTACAGAGTTTGATTCTGCATGTCAGTAGCAGTTTTGCTGTTTCCTCCTCTGGCTCCACCAAGAATCAAGAACTGTACTATTTCATGGTCACTCTGTCCAAGACAGCCCCCAGCCTCAACATCTCCCCCCAGACCTTCTCTGTTTGTGAACAGCAAGTCCAGCGGGGTAGCTCCTCTTGTTGGCCCTCTCACCAGCTGCATCAGAAAGTTATCTCCATACACTCCAGAAAACTCCTAGACTTCTTCTTCTCTGCAGTGTTGTGTTCCCAGCATATGTCGAGGAAGTTGAAGTCCCCCATGAGGACAAGGGCTGGTGATTGTGCAGCTTTTGCCAGTTGCTTGTAGAACTCCTCATCTGTCTCTTCATCCTGGTTCGGTAGTCTGTAGCAGACGCCCACCAGGAAGTTCTGTCTTGTCAGCCTTTCCCCTGATCTTTACACATAGAGATTCAACCTTATCATCCCCAGCCTCAAACTCAATAACATCAAAGCACTTTCTAATATAGAGAGCCACACCTTCACCCCTCCTTTCTTGCCTATTCTTCCTGAAGAGTTTGTAGCCAGCCATTGAAGCACTCCAGGCATAGGAGCAGTCCCACCATGTTTCCGGAATGGCAACTAGGTCATAGTTAGCCTGATGCACAATGGCTTCCAAAATGCAGTGCCCTTCTTGTTTCCCCAACCCTTCTGAAGCTACAGAAGTAGAGTAGCATAGTAGAAGAAGAGTAGCAAGAACTACTCTTCCCTGCTCCAAGCAGTGCTGTATCATGAAAAATTATTCTTACTCAGTCTACTTGACAATTCTAGTATCTCATGTGAACAATTTCTTACCATCACAACATTAGGGCTTCAATAGGACAGATTATAGACAATTTGGGTGCATTTAGCATCTTTAACATCTTCAACATCCTTTCTGAAGCAGATGGTTAGATTACACAACCACTTTGGACCTAGAAGTGAAATAAATTGCTCTTTTTAAGAGGGCACTGCATTACCTCAACTTTGCATATTTCTCTGCCAAGTTTGAGCTCTCGGAATAAAAGATGCTTTGTGTCAGTGTTGTTTTACTTGCGGACTTGTAGAAGTTGTGACTGATTTGCAGAGCAAGAAGTTTTAGAGGTTTCTTTTTGCATACTTGAAAATTCCTATGTTTATTTCTACTTGATAAAAATAGGATAACTGTAGTGCTTGTACGTTAGCTGTCTCAGTGTTATAGGAGTGGGTGATGTCATGGTTTTCTGATTTTTGGTTATCAGTATTCCACATCATAACATCATGTAGTGCACTGGGACTTAAAGTGTTAATGCTCCAGTTCCGGGCACCTGTCATTCATTTCTTATCATTAATTTATTTATATATTTAATTTAATTTATTCATTTATTTAATTATTTTTATATTTGGTTTTATTATTTGTTTAATTCATTTATTCACCTGTCTATTCATTTATTATCATTAAATCATTAAGTGCTATTAAAAATGTAGTCCTCATTGACAAAAGCTAATCAACATGATTTTCTTTCTGAGTGTAATCTATCAGAACACAAGTTAGAGTGGAAATATATTCTTTAATATTTTTTATATTCTAATATTCTTTACTAGAAAAAAAAATAGTTAATAAACCCAGTTTTCATTATTAGAAGTGTAAACTAAGAAGCTCTTTGTTAAAATGCACATCAACTAACTCAGCAAGCATACATATGTTTTTAAAACTCTCACTATTGTGTTGAAATACATTGTAAAATTCAAATAAACATTAAAACAAGACACTATGTTCATCTCTGTGATCTCAAGTTAGAAAGCAGAAGAAACATCAGTAGATAGAAAGTCCGGCGTGAAGCCACGTTGTCATGGTTTTATGATTTTTGGTTATCGGTATTTCACATTATACCCTCATGTAGTGCACTGGGAGTTAAAGCATTAATGCTCAAGTTCCAGTCATCTATCCAGAAGAGAAGAACTACATTCCCAAGGGGGCTTTGAGGTCAGAGAGGAGATATAACCCCTGGCAAGGTCACCTGATGCACTCTTCTTCTTCTTTAGGCTCTCCCTGCTTCTCAACTGGACTGCACATCTCGCTGCAGTGTTCTGGTGAGGCCTATCCACCTTTCAGACACTCTCATTATATTTGATTTATTAGCTTCAATTCTAATTATATTGTATTTTAGTGTGTTATCTTGCATTCTGATACTATATTTGGTAAATTAGTTTGTTTCTCCTCAGATCATTTCCACTGTTTTTAACTATTTTGGGGTGCCCAGTTTCCCTTTTCCAGAGGCATAGATTTTGCAAAATCCTTTCACTCTGCTCATCACGGAACCAGGCTGAACCAGTCTGAAAACGCTGACATTCTTGTTGGAGAATTCTTGTTGGAGAGGGCAAAAGCTGCATGGCAGAACTCCTTTCACTTTTGATACTGATAAGACAATAATGATTCTAGGAATATTTGAGAACTCACAAAAAATAGATCACATCTGTGACTTCCATCTTTCTTGTTCTCCACAGTAAAATGAAAAGTTCAAAGTTTCTGTGCTACAAACTCGGTTTACTTGAGAATAGGTGATATGTGATATAGGTGATATAGAAAGTATGTTGAGCTGTGCTCTTTTGCATCCAAATTGTCTGCTTCTCTGATGTATCCTCTCAAGGAGAAGCCATTCAAGGAAATATATATGCCATGAATTTGGACTATTGCTCTTTTGCAGTGCTTAATGTAAATTTCTGAATTGTTTTCCTGATGTGGTTTTCTTACCATCCTTTCGTCACTGACCTTCTCAGAGAAACTTGCAGTGAATACAAGGATATCTTTTCCTTGCAAGATTTATTAATTGCTTCTTCCATGGCCCCATTAAGATTAATAGGAATTGGCACAATATAGTCCAGAAGCCAACGCATGGGAGTTCTCAGAACTTCAGCTTATCTTCAGCATGTTGTGAAATATTACCTTCTTCTCTTTCCATTTTCTCTCCTTTCCCCCATGCTCCAACATAAAGTATCATCACAGCATAGTTGCCAATAATTCTAATTTACCTGCTTAGCACAGAATAATTTAATATATAGACCTAAAACATGGGGCAGGATGCAGTGAGTTGAGCTGTGTTTCCTACAATTTCCAAAGTTCCAAATTATGAGTTTCAAATCATTCTCAGGAACTACATGTTTTTCTTACTTCTTGCAGTGTTATTTGAAGATGAAATTGTGATCTCATTGTTAATTCATATATATTATTCCTGTTTTGTCTGTCCAAAAAGTACTTCATGAAAAGGATCTTCTCTCTCTTAAATTTCCAGGAAAATTCAGCTTCCCTTAGGATTTAGGTCAATTTTGCAAGGGATTGCTTAATTTCCTTACTGATTTCCCCCATAAATTTCAGGAAGGACTTTTTCATAAGTTATTTCACCTTTCATATTGGATTTTCAATGTTTTGAAGTTGCATGTTCAAATTAGATTTCATACTGTCTTGAAATTCTTATTTTGTCTTGTTAGCAAGACCCAGACTGCTTTCTCAATAGTTTAATATACTTCATCTAACAAAAAAGTGTCTGTTTTCATCTGAGTTTTCAGTGAGGACTGAAATAAAGACTTTTATTTCATTTATTAATGAAATAATTTATTAATATTTTTATTTATTATAATATTATCATTTATTAATAATATTATTTATTTATTAAGACTCAATAAAGACTTTTTTTTTTTTTTTTTTTTTTTTTTCCCTAAATGTAAATTTAGATCAGCTCTAAATACAAGTTATGGTCTTACTTCTATTTGCACATGCTTTCTTACTTTATTTCTTACTTTAGAAATCCCATTCTTCCTATTATCTTAATGTGGTGTGATGTCTTTGCTTCTACGTACAGTCTGATTTTTGGCTCATAATCACACCACTCACTTTACCAAAAGTCTTGTGTAAATTACTATCTTTTGTCATGTTGCCACCTGCCTTTGGTAACTAAATAGGTTCTGGTCTTTCCACTGAGGAATCTTTCCAAAGAAGGAAATGGGAGTATAGGTCATGGCTCTCACTTATCATTCATGCTTTTGACTTCCATCTCCTGTTCACGATCTTGTTGATTAATTTATTTGGGCAGATTTATGTATCTATGTAGATGTGAGCAAAAGGTCATGTGTGGGTGCAACTGCTTGAAGGGGGAATGCAAGATTAGGGATGTATATGAGGAATTTGCTTTTCACGCTACCTTTTAAAACAGTATTATTTGTTTTAAGCAAAATCACCTGGGACATGCCTTTGCTGTGAATTAATTAAAACCATCACTTATGAAAAGGAAAAGATTATGCTATATTTATGTTGTGATCATACTGACAGCGGTTTTGTGAGTTTTCACTGACAGATTTGCTGCCTATGAGGTTTTATTTACTCTAATGTGAGAAATGCCCAACCTCAAAAATCACATATTGTTCCATTTTCTTATTGTTATCACAATAAGAATTAATCAAGTTTCTACTTTCCTCTAACAAGTAAATAATTTTATACTTGTCTGACAAACAAATGAACAATAAATAAATAAATAAATAAACCCTCTAGGAGTTGAAGATGATTGCTTGTTTTCCAGACATTGACCATAGTCAACCAAGCAGTGAAAATTAAGCACATTGCAATTGCTGGCAATAACTGAATGATTTCGCCCCACATTATTCTTCAAAATGAACAGAAAATGTGATTGTAATGGATATTCTCGCTCCAGTGATCTAGGTAACAATATCAAACTTAGATTGCTTCATACAAGTAGTCCATGAATTTCATGAATGTTATAAGTAGTTGGAATAATCTCATCTGCTGAAAACCAGTCTTGCTAATACAGACAAACTAACAGAAGCTTATTGAGTGCATGGAGGGATGGAAAAAAAGTATTGTAAGCCTGAGCATATAATATAACTCTGCTGTGTGATGTAGGATGCTTTCGTGTAACTAGAATTTCTACCTGAAATAAGAACTCTTATTCAAGAAATAAAAAAGCCTGCAAGTTTCCCACAGTAATTTGAAAGTGCAATACTCTACAAGTACAAATGCATGCTGCATTCTCTTGACTAGATGATCAAAGGTAATGTACAGATAAACAGTCTTAACTGTGAAGAAGTTCTCAATTCTTGGAGGTTTACTGGAGTGATATACACATGACTTCACCTTTGCCACGAAAACTATGAATTAAAAGTAAAGACAGAGAAATTAGGAGCACAAATGATGACTGCTTTCCTGTTGAAACTTGTTTGTGATTTGACAGGAGGTGACTGGATTCTTTAGTCTTTTTCCCTGTTTTCCATATCATTATCGTTATGCACCTTAATGCATTTTTGGTATTGTATTTAAGGTGTGTTATTTATTGTGCATTCTATTATTTCACACCTTTAAAACATTCTGTTAGTCTTTATAATATAATATAATCTTTTTCTCCTGAGTGGCAACTTATCCCCAAAACTCCTGTTGCTCTTAAAAGAGATCTAGTGGAGCACAGACCAAAGTTAAAGACTTAGTAAAAACATTACTGGAACATGTTTCATGAAAATATAATGGTCTGGAAGTGAAGTGTAGTAAGGCAATTTTTTTTCATCTAAACTATGAGAACTGATTTGGACACTTGCTAGGTGGCAGATATCACAAATGACATGGAAGTTACTTGCATTCTATCCGGATGCCAACTGGACACCAGGAACATATTAATATACATGTATATGAATGTACAACAAAGTCTCATCAAATTCTACATGGTACTTGCTGAGGCCCTGAGTGTTCATAGATTTTTGACAGATAGATGCTGATCTCATTCATGTATATATTCTAGTGTTTTACTGTCAGCTCAGTACTTTTTCAGTAATTTATCCATCTACTAGGATGAACACATTTTCTGTTTACATAAGTGCTTTTACATGGCTTGGAAGAAGGAAAATGAACTAGGTCATTCAATTACAATATTTTCTGCTCCCTTTCTGTTCAACTCCACTGCATCTAAATGCACTTACTGTATTCTGATACAAATTTACCAACTAGTGCCTTTTACCTCTGGTTATTTTTATAGCACTTAGCTTAAGCTCAGAGCTTTATTTGTGTTTCTGAAAGTAATCATAGAGCAACTTTAATCTCATCTGAAACTTAGCAAAGATACGCTCTTCTTTGTTGTTGTTCAGTATTTTCATTAAGAGCATTCCTAATTGCAAAGCAAAGATGTGCTTGTTTGTGTGCACTTATGCATGCACCCAATTTTACCCATCAGTATTTCTATTGTGATTACCATGCACCACACCTTGTTTTTCATCTTCATAAGTGAAGTTATCCATAGGTTATCTTTTCTCCCTTTTTACTCTGCTTACTCATGTGTTCATGAGGAAGACACACAATGAGCTGCAAGAGGTCCAGAAGGCTTCTGGAATCCATTGATGATAACTTTCTGGTCCAGGTATTGGACAGACCAACGAGAGATGAAGCATTGCTAGACCCACTGCTCACCAATGCGGAGGAGATCATTAAAGGTGTTAAGGTGGGAGGCAGCCTGGGCTGCAGTGACCATGCCTGGCAAAGAGTGTGATCAGGACCCTGAACTTCAGAAAAGAGAACTTTAAGCTGTTCAAGGAACTGTTGGCCAAAATCCCCTCGGATGCTGTCCTTAAAGACAAAGATGTTGAGGAGAGCTGACTACTCTTCAATGATGCCATTCTGTCCCTCTGAATAAGAAAGCAGGCAGAGGAGGTAGGATACCAGCTTGGCTCAGCAAGGACTGTCTGGATGAGGACCTGCAAGATATGGTTTAGTGCTTGTGGTAGAGATGGTAATGGGAGGACAGTCGGACTAGATGATCTTGCAGGTCATTTCTAACCTTACAATTCTATGATTCTATGACCTGCTGAGCACACTCAGGCCACAGAAAAGTGCATACAAGCTCTAGAAACAAGGGCGTGTCACCTGGGAAGAATACAGGGATGCCATCCAGACTTGCAGATGTGGGATCAGAAAAGCCAAGGTGCAGGCAGAACTGAATTTGGCAAGGGATGTGAAAAACAATATGAAGATATTTACAGGTATATTGTCCAAAAGAGATGGGCCAAAATGAGTGTACTTCCTTCAGTAAATGTAAAAGGAGAACTGGCTTTAATGGGCAAAGAGAAGGCTGAGGTCTGAATGAGTTCTTTGCCTCTGTCTTCACTGGCAGCAAGGATTTTAATATTTCTCAAGTCCCTGAGCCCTGCATCCTTAAACCTGTAGATGGGGACCAGGGTGATAAATCCCCCCCACTGTGAGGGCAGAGCAGGTCCGAGACTGCCTCATGAGACTGAATGTGTAAAGTCTATGGGGCCAGATGGCGTGCATCCCAGGGTTCTGAAGAAGCTGGCTGAGGTGGTTGCCAAGCCGCTCTCCATCATATTTGAGAAGTCGTGGCTGTCAGGTGAGGTCCTGAGTGACTGGAGGAAAGGTCACATCACTCCCATTTTCAAGAAAGGGAGCAAGGAGGACGTGGGGAACTACAGGCTGGTGAGTCTCACCTCTGTGCCTGGGAAGATCATGGAACACATCATCCTGGACAATATGCTTGATCACATGAGGATAGCATATGTGCTCCGAGACAGCCAGCATAGCTTCACCAGAGGAAGGTCATGCTTGACCAATCTGGTGGCCTTCGATGATGGAGTGACGGCATTGGTGGACAAGGGAAAGGCAACCAATGTCATTTACCTGGACATGAGCAAGGCCTTTGACATGATCCCTCACCACATCCTTGGGTCCGCCACCATCCCAAATTGGAGGGATGTAGATTTGATGGGTGGATCACTCAATGGATAAGAAATTGGTTAAAAGGCCGCAGAGGGTGGTCAGGTGGTCAGCAGTGATTCTATGTCCAGAGGCCAGTAACAAGCGGTGTCCCCCAGGGCTCTGTCTTGGGACTGGTGCTCTTTAACATCTTTATCATGACATCAATGATGGAATCGAGTGCATCCTCAGCAAGTTTGCTGATGACACCAAGCTGAGTGGTGCGGTTGACACAGTGGAAGGAAGTGATGCCGATTAGAGGGACTTCAACGGGCTTGAAAGATGAGCCCAGGTGAACCTGAAGAGGTTCAACACAGAAAAGTGCAGAGTTTTGCACTTGGGCTGGAGGAACCTGAAGAGGTTCAACACAGAAAAGTGCAGAGTTTTGCACTTGGGCTGGAGGAA
>NW_024884922.1:5220602-5235915 GCF_019232065.1 Centrocercus urophasianus | reverse complement strand
AGGTTCAACACAGAAAAGTGCAGAGTTTTGCACTTGGGCTGGAGGAATCCCAGGCATCCATACAGACTGGAAAGAGAAGTCTTTGAGAGCAGGCCTGCAGAGAAGGACCTGGTCGTCCTGATGGATGAAAAACTGAACATGAGCCAGCAGTGTGCTCTTGCAGCTCAGAAAGCAAATGGTATGCTGGGCTCTAGCAGAGGATAGGTGGCCAGCAGGGACAGGGAGGTGATTGTCCCTCTCTACTCTGCTCTTGTGAGGCCCCATCTGTGATACTGTGTTCAGGTCTGGAGTCCCCAGTACAAGAAAGAGAGAGAGCTTTTGGAGAGGGTCCAGAGGAGAGCCACAGAGGTGATTAGGGAACTGGAGCACTTCCTCTAAGAAGACAGGCTGAGGGAGCTGGCCTTGTCCAACCCAGAGAGAAGAAGGTTGCAAGGTAACCTAATTACAGCCTTTTAGTACCTAAAGGGAGTCTATAAACAGGAGGAGAATCAACTATTTGAAACAATTTGAAAGGGTAGATAACACCAGGACAAGAGGAAATGGTTTTAAGTTGAGGGAGGGAAGAATTAGGTTGGACGTCAGGGGGAAGTTCTTTACAGAGAGAGTGGTGAGGTGCTGGAACTGATTTGCGGAAACAAACTCTCTAACCCACGTAAGGTTAAAAGAGCAGATATGTCTTTATTTCAGCGCTGCACCACACACTGGGTGCAAGGGAGACCACTCCTCTGCACACCAAAGAGTGGGGTCCTGTTACATTTATAAGCCAAGCCATACATATTCAACAGCGTTACCCAAGATCCATTGGCATATTAATTGCTTTTCCAGGAATTCATTTACATACTGTCCCCTCCCCAGGGCATGTGCATTAGTTTCCATTGGGATTAAGTCAGATGTCTTCCTCGCCATGACCTTTTGACCCTTGTTCCAGTTCAGAGCTCCTTTCCCGCCTTGCATGCCTCAACAGTTTCCCATCCTGCTTATCTTCCCCATCCATTGCTTTCTTAGGGCCCC
Organism: Centrocercus urophasianus; assembly: GCF_019232065.1. NCBI lineage: Eukaryota > Metazoa > Chordata > Aves > Galliformes > Phasianidae > Centrocercus > Centrocercus urophasianus. The sequence goes on along the minus strand of NW_024884922.1, from coordinate 5,234,904 downwards.
CTTTCTACTGATTTGAGAAGGCTCCCAAAAGGTTAAACTAAGCAATAAATTAGTCATGAGGTAGCAAGAGGTTAAACTAAACAACAAATGCTTCTAAGCTATAAATCCCTCTAAGCGATGCTATTTGTGAATTCCCTTTGAGTTAACAAAACTAAGAGATGTTATGGACCCCTTACATATTGTATTCTACAGCTCACCATCTCAGAACAGACTGCCCAGAATGGTTGTGGATGCCCCATCCCTAGAGGTATTCAAGGCCAGATTGGATGGGGCCCTGGGCAACCCCTGGTCTGGTATTAAATGTGGAGGTTGGTGCCACTGCATGTGTCAGGTCCCTTCCAAACCTGGCCATTCTGTGATTCTGATTCATGCACAGGTCCTCACATGTTTCAGTTTTAACTGAAAATCAACACATCAATTTAGTCAATCTAGTTGAAAATCAATCAAGTTACACTGTGTAAAATATTATTCTGTTAACATCAGTGTCTCAAAGCTTGCTGGGGGGACAGATGGACTTGTTCAAGTCCATGCAAATCTTGGGCAGGGGTTGAGAAACTCTTTGCCTGGAGAACTTTGATGGACAAGTCCTGGGCAAGGGTGGTGAAATCCTTTGTCTGGAGGACACAGATGGACAAGGCCAGGGGCAAGGAGAGGGAGATGAGCTGCAGCTAAATAGCTGTGAAGTGGTCTTTTATGTGGATTTATATCAGGATGATGGCCATCACAGGGGGTACTCAATGACTCTTGCTCAAGTCCCATCCTTGTCACCTAGGCAGGAGAACAAGGAGGATAAAAGAGGAACTGAAAACCATGAGGATAGGTTTCTGCCAACAGATTCCTCATGAAGAGGAACAGAAGTTTTCTGACAACAGATTCCTCATGAAGAAGAACGAGGATTTCCAACAACAGATTCCTCACGAAGTGATGCCCGTATGCTGAAGTAGAAGAAGAGGTGTTTGCCATCAGATTCTTCACACTACGGAAATCCCGCATGCTGATGGACTCTCCTGGGCATGCTGCCTGAGCACTGTTGCTTCCTCACGTATTGGCTCCATGACTGCCTCCTGCTACCTGCTTGCTGCCCAAGGCTGGCCATGCTGCTTCTCCCTTCTCTTCCCCCCCACTGCTTTTGTCTTGGACCTTCAAACGTTGTGCAACAGGATGCTGCTGGAACCTGGTGGTGTCTCTCCCTGCTTTACGCAACTCTTGCTTCTTTCATATCTTTTCTATTGCCTGATTAGGATTTGTAATAAACTGGTTGGACTAACATATGAACCATTGTTTCTTAACCTCAAGTCGGGCATATACAGATATTAAAAGAACCTCATCTCCCTCCTATAAATTGGAGTGAGGCACACTGAAATTGCAAAGTCACAAGTTCAAATTTAAAGGAAAATTTAAAAAGTAAAGTGTGTTAATCAACCGTTGGAAAGGCAACAAACCATCAGATCAGCTCTGACCCTAATCTTTTCTTAGATGCCATAATCAGTTCCATGCTTTCTTTTAACCTAGTTCATCTATTAGGAAAAGAATCAGAAAGACAAAACAAAGCAATTAAAAATAAAAATAAAAAAGAATAAATAGAAATGCAAAGACTAGCAAATCACTTATATTTAAACATATATCTCTTCTCTAGATTTTCTTCAGATTGAAAGGCATTATCTAGATTTTTATATATTGACTCTGGAGATGCAAGGCACTGAAGTGGTCCTTCATTTTCTTCTCCATTGCCCATAAAATGAAGAGCTTAAGAATTATCTTATACAGCTCTTCCTGCATTCTGGTTAGTGACTGTATAAAAAGTTGGTATCTCTGAGCAGTTATACGTGTAAATGGTTGTTTGCCTTATGGATTCTCACTTGATCAATGGATCATTCTTCTGCTTAAAAAGTCTTTTATATTCTGCAAACATGAAGTCCCAATTGCCATGTGCACGTAGTTTTCATCAACAGTCTCAGTAGTTAGTTTTCCCATGACATATTTTATCTGTGCTTTCATGGGGGAGAAAAAAAATGCAGACATCTTGTGCAAATGAAGAAGCAACCTCAGGCATGAAGCCTTCTCTGTATTTTAGCTAATCTTGAGTTAAATACTTTTATCTGTGACTGTCACACAGCATTACAAGAGGTTATTTCATGGATCAATAGACGAGTAGAAAGGCGTTTTTAGCTCTGGCCAGAAAAGACCAGTAATGTCTCACATACCTGGTAGCATAGGGATCAGAACATCTGCTGTGTAGCAGTATGGCATCATACGTTCCAGCTTCCATCTGTATACAAACATAAAAAGTTTGCTGAATCTCCCACCTTGGAGATCAAGATCTCCTATTACTCCCAGACATAGAATTAGAAGAATATGGAGTGTCCCAGCAGCAGTAAACGACTTTTCTGTAAGCGTTATTTTCATTACACCTTACTGACTTGAATAATTTTAAAAATAGATAAAACATGCAGTTTCCTCCAGCCCATTCTCATAAATACACCACAAGTTCACAAAGACAATTAAAAAAAAAAAAAAACAAAATCCACAAATTGCTTTTTTTTTAATATTGAAATTTAGGGAAGTCTAAATAATATGGTTTTTGCATTAATTTATAGATCAGAGGAGAGTGGAAAATGCACAAATAAACAGCTAAATTTAGCAAAGGTTATTAAAAATTTATGCCCTGTGACAGCGCTTTTAATACTGTAGCCATCTGTGCTTGGCAGTTTCAGAGTTTAGGTAAACTCCAAATGTTTTGAGAAACAAAGTTGCTTCTATGTGTCTATAAACATGAAATAAATAAACAACAGAAGCAAGGACTTTTGAATTAACGTAACTGAGATAATTAATGTAGCTTTCATATGAGATACATGTCAAGATCATTATAATAAAGACTTGTAAGCTCTGAAAAGATTGAGAATACCTACTTAAGACAATTTTCATAAATGTTCCATTATCTCTGGTATTCGTTACTTTACTTAATGGCAATATTGACATGTGGAAATTCTAAAAACATATCTCTGATTATTAAAGTCATATACTCAGGATCTTTCGAGACTGTGGGGCATATCTCCTAACAAGAGCTAATGCTGTCACAAAAGCTGTATAAAGCAATTTTTTACATGATTTATGGCCAGGTTTTATAGTGCACATAGACAGAATTTTGTATGGATTTTCAAAAATAGCCACACTATAAAAAGGTTGATCAGCTTTTCAAAAGTAACTGGTAAGTCTCTAAAAGTAACAGAATATTTTAGGCAGTGTGTAGAAGTGCTGTTTAAATATTTAAATAGTTTCTGCTAGTTCTTTTTCCAATCTCAAGGCAGACCTAAGGATTTAGTGTATGATTGGCCTCTCTAAAAATAGTCCAAGCTGCACTTAGAGTCCTATCTTCAACTATATTAATGAAGATTCAAGGGGGAAGAAGACAGATATGTGAGTTCTGTGCTATCCAACAGAGGCACGTAACCATTTTTTCTAGGCAAGTTTTACAGCAATCCTGCTCCTCCTAGATGGTATTCTCTTTCGGTGTGCATCTCAGTCAGAATACATCTGAGCTCATCACTTTATCACATCCTCTTCTTACAGTAGCATATGAAAGCTTCTATTTTTCAGAAGTTGTTACTCTTTGTATATCATAGAATCATAGAATTGCTGAAATTGGAAAAGACTTTAAAGATCATCAAGTTCAACCACAACCTAACCATACTACCCTAAGAACCCTCCGCTAAATCATGTTCTTGAGCACCACATCCAAATGGTTTTTAAACACATCCAGGGATGGTGACTCAACCATCTCCCTTAGAAGCCTATTTCAGTGCTTAACAACCCTTTCTGTTAAGAAATTTTTCTGATGTCCAATCTAAACTTACCCTGGTGTCACTTGAGGCCTTTTCCCTTCATCCTGTCACTGTCACCAGTGAGAAGGTACCAGGCCTGCTCTCGCTGCAGTCACCTTCAGTCTGTATTTCAGTTTGTGGCCGTTTTCCCTTATCCTGTCCCCATGGCTGAAAAGAGGTTGGCCATGTCCCCTTGACTCCCAGTATATACTCATGGACTGTGAAATTCTCTCTCATATTTAATTTTACATTCTGTGAGGCATCTGTGAGCAAAAAGTTCTCAGTGAGTCTTTTTGATTTGGATCTTATGACTTTCACAATTTACAACCTTCTAAAGCTAACAGGAAAGCTGTCAGCAGGCCATTAAAGTGTTACTGTTTTAGACTGGATTCCTAAGACTTCAGGAACACCTATGCCTTCATAGGGCTTTAATATTAAATTTCCACAGGTACACATAGGAGTGGTAGTGAACAGTTCAGGTCAACACTGACAGGTATTCACAAGGACATTTATTTGTCACTCTCATTGCTAACCCAATAAAACTGACTGATACCCCCAAGTGAATTTGGAGAAACTAACTGTTAATTGTTGGCTTTTCCCATAATCACGCAAGCCTGGTACCATCAACATATTCACATCATGCATGGAAAAGGTGATATTCTCAATATTTCCCTCTTTGCTTAGAATTATCCTCTCTGTCTGAGGCATTTCTGAGACTAACAGATAAATCTGGAACAAAGGTGCCACAGCTTCTCTTCCCATCATCTCCCAGTGACATAATGCAGCATTTACACGCCCATAATTTACCCAGATGTCTCCACAGCACTGTTAATAGTGAGGAATGAATTTGTTGTTTTAATTACCACCTGATACCCACTGGCCTGTAATTGTCTTGTAATTGTCTCTGCCCATTTATATCTCTATATTTTTGCCCCCATGGCTATTTGGATCCTCAAAGATACCTCCTTTCATTGTTTTAAAGTGATAAAATAAAATAAAATAAAATAAAATAAAATAAAATAAAATAAAATAAATAAGTGAGCAGAATTCAAGTAAAGCCGTGAGGAAACTTAGTCTAATAAGAAATGATAATTGAAGCAATTTACAAATGACCAACAGCTGATAACTCATGGCTGATGCCCAGACACTTCCTGAGCCCTGTGGTTAGCGTGTTATACAAGATTTCATTTTCAGGATTATTACCTTTCTCAATTTTGAGTCCTTTCAATTCCTCATGTCCTTTTTCCTTCCCTCTTCCTCCCCCTTCTTCCCCCCCCCCCCCACACACACAAAATAATATGGCCCTTTTTCCACAAAATTGTCCAGTTTCTTTGAGGAAAAAAAGAAACAAAACAAAACAAAACTTTTGCCATGATACCAAAAACTGTAACCCAAGATGCTAATGATTTATGTAAAAAAATATTAGTGTTGCATACTAAATAACTAGTGCACCTGCACTCCCAGGGGACCAGGTGTCTGAGTTAAGCACTGGATAGAATAGATTTTATTGATTTTTTCTTAGCTCTATCAGTCTAAGAGAATACGAGTGAAGCCTAAGAGAAAGGCAGAAATCTTTTCTACCACCACCAGAAGCAGATGTCAGCACCAGTTTGCAAAATTATGCAGCTGGTTTTGAGCCCTATTTTTAGGGACTTGATGTTGTTTAAGAGAGCTTAGATATTTGATATTTTGAAATGAAACAAAGTGTAAAAGCAATGGGGCTGAGAAATGAAAATCTTCCCCTACAACTCCTGCTGATCCAAGAAGCTACTGAGGCACATGTTGCACAGAATTTGGTAGCTGAACTTCTGTCTAGAGGAGAAAGAAGAAGTACTTCCAATGCATATTAACTTTTGTTATAAAATCCAAGTAACTTGGCATTTTTTATTCCCTGAAAACACTTTTTCATATAGCAGAGAATAGACACTGATAACAATACAGTGACTGTTTGAAAAAAAGTATATTCAGTCCTCCAGATTCTCCTAGGCTTTGCAGAGAATTTACAGAGCATGAAAAAAAAATTATTAATATTGATTTCTTTTTTAAACTGATTCAGTTCAGGACCTATTATTTTTGGATAAGATTCTATTGGTGTGATCCTCTTAAGTACCTCCTCTTATAGAGACAAGCAGATAAAACATTTGGATATATATGGGTTGCTCTGAAAGTAGTATCTCCTATTTATTTTCATGGAAACTGGATCAGATACAAAGAACATAGTAACAGTAGTTAATAAATTAATGCTCTCTGCTAAAAAACACTATTTTTTCAACAGTCACCAGCATCAGCTATGCATTTTCACCAGTAATAAACAAAAGCCTGCATGTCATGCTCATAAAAATCTGCATGCCTGTCTGGAATGTGACTTATCTTTGTCATCTGCAGAAATGCACTACCCACTTCCTCAATGAGCTCACACCCACTGCTTTGTCTCCAGCAATGTTCAGCAAGTGTCAATGAATGTCAGCAGGTGAAATTGTCTCTACAAGGAGGAATTCAATGACACACCTTTGTTTCATATGCACTTCCATGTCAGATTCCTGCCCCTCTACTGCCACCTGTCACACAGCAACAAAATGCAATGGAATATTGGTGGAAGGTTCAACACCTACTGCCATACCAACATCCATACTCACATGATGTTGTGGTCCAACATAACAAAATAGGAGGCATTACTTTCAGAGCAGACCTAACATTAATGTCACAATGCCATTTATTTTCTTGTCCCAAAACATCTCATATAGCTTTAAATAGTCCAAGCAAAGAACTGGTACAGTTCAGCCTGAGTAGATTGAGGCAAACTGCAGATTTGGAAAGTGACAACTAAGCTCCACCTCCTTGCTCATTCTAGAAAGCCAGAAATATTTACAACTTAAGTACTGCCTATAAAACAAATCCTAATGGGATCTAAGTCTTCTGCTCTTTTCTTTCCAGTTATTCATGCTAAAATTAAAAATGCATTGATTAGGGTGAAACTTCTCTGTGAGCATACTACAGGCAGCAAGTGATTCTTTGTCATGTAGCACGCACATCAGTAATTCACTATCTTAAATTCAAAATGTGTGTGAATGTAAGGTAATAGTGGAAAAAATAAATAAATCGAGAAGATAGGAAAGAAATATGTAAAGGCTTGTTTCTTTTGTCCCTCTCCTATTCACCAATAGATGGTGGCAAAACTCCTTTCTTATAATTGCTCTAAGCTTATGATTGTATTAAGATGTGTCACAGCTTCCTTAAGCCCTTTTCACTCTCATTCAATTTTCTGAGTTTCATCAGATCTTTTCCTTTCCAACATTCTTTTCAATTCTTTGCAATATTTCTTAGCAAAAACTCTGGGACGTTTCAACTTCTATTTTAATTGTCTTTATATGTAATTCTCTGCCTTCATCTATTTCTCAAGCAAAAGGGGAATAAAGGTGCGGTGATTAATCCTTTTAGAGTTCTGCACATCAGAAACCCCTGGGGTTCTGTTTTTTTCTCAAAACAGATGTAGACACATGGTGGATGTTCCGTGTCTTTAAAGCAAATCTAGAAGGTAAGCAGCAACTCAGCTAGACTCCATAGGCACACTTCAGGGATCAGGAACACAAATTCCATGGGTTAAATATGTAAGGAGTTATGATGTTTCATCTGAATATTTGTGATCTTCTTAAGCAATATCTTCTTGGGTAATAACCACTGTCCTTCAAAAAGAAAGCATTTTGGATGAAATACAATGGAGTGAGCACAAGCTCACCTAAAAGTACATTAGTATCACAAAATGCTTTGTCTTCTTATTACTTATTTTTTTGTAATTTTTTTTCTTGTGAAAGATATTTTACTATAAGGCTTTAAAGATGTTGCTAAACACCACATTATATCATGCTACACCTGTATCAAGATATTTTATCCATCAGACATGAAATTCATTTGGGGGGAAAGGGGGGGAAGCTAAACATAAAAACAGGAAAAATGGCCTTTTTACAAAGATGTAAACAACAAGAACAATAACAGCAAAAACAACAACAACAACAACAACAACAATAATAAATTCTTTAGATAGGAATATTTGAATATTTTCCCATTTTACATGAATCTATTTCTATTTCAGACTCATTCCTGTGACTGGCATAGTGTTCAAGAATTCATAGTTTCTAGTGTTCAAGTTTGAGGGAGATAGGCTTCTTTAGCTTGGAGAAGTTTCAAGGGAGACCTAATTGCAGCTTTCCAGTACTTGAAGGAATCTTATAAACAGGAGAGAGACTAGCTTCTCACACACTCTAATAGTGATAGGATGAGGGGGAATGTCTTTAACCTAAAAAAGGTAAGACTTATGATAGATGTTAAGAAGTTTTTTACCCAGAGAGTGCTGGGGCACTGGAATAGGTTGCCCAGGCAGGTTGTGGGTAGAAGGCATTCAGGGTCACGTTGGATGTGATCCTTATCACTGATTTCAGCACTTGGAGAGAAGCCAAAGGGAAGTGGGATTCTGAAATTCAGGAGAACAGGCTTTAGCTTGTTAAGAGACCGTGTAGACAAGGAGAAAAACATTTTGCTCTTGCTGAAGGAAGGTTGAGACTATTCACAGAAACCTGCTTGGCTAAGAAAGGATTTTGTTGATTTTGTTCATTAAAAACTGTGGTAGAGACTGAAAACAACCATAAAGCACTACTCAAGATACAAAAGGGTGAAATCAAAATAGATTGCAGAGATAGTCTTGAAAGACAAAAGCAAGCATTGAAACCACTTTTAAAGGAGGTAAGAGAGAGCATTTGGGGAACCACAGGTCTCATAACTTCAATTTAATGATAAAGTCATGGAGCAAGTCCTCTAAGAGAAAGAAACTGGGAATGGACAGTACAATTTTAATGTGGGTAAATTAAGCTTGAGTTAAGCTTTCTAGGACAACTATATCCATGGATGAAGCAAAAAGAAGGAATGAGTTGTATTTTAACTTTGGTAAACTTTATGTAAAACTCTCCCATCACTACTCCATTGACAGAAAGTTAGAATAGCTGACAGTTGTCCCAGTAGCTGGACTCAGAGCTGTGATCAATGACTCGATGTTTGTCTGGCAGCTGGTAAAATGTGCAGCATGACAAACATCAATACTTGGGCCGATACCGTTCAATATGTATCGTCATCAACTATGCTGAGAAAGTGTGATTCTTCAGCAGATTTCTGGATGTTTCAACAGTAGGGAAGAAAAAGAATGGTAAATGAACAGTAAACCTTCACTTCTGTGAGACCTTACTAAAACTGAAAATTCAATCATGGAAAAAACTTTGATGTTCAACGAGAAAAAATGCAAAGGTCTGGTCCAGGACACAGCAGACGTGATAACATTAGTGTAGGCCAGGAATTAACTTGCAGTTTGGCTGAAAGGACACGGGGTGACTGTGAATGAGTCAGTTTATATGTTGGACTACATTACAAAAGCACAGCCATCAGATCAAGTATAGTTACTGTGCCTTCCTACTCAGTACTGGCGACATTAAACCAGAAGTTTTATGCCTGTTTAGAGCATTCTAGTCCAAGAGAGACTTGAAAACTTTGAATATAGTCTGAGAACCAATTCCAAGCAGACATGGAGGTGGTATTTTCCCTCTAGCCCGATGCCTGCCTGACCAGTAAAAACTCTTTGGATGCCTCATCAGAACTAATGGCAATTTTCACAGCTTCTTAAAATCTTTTGCTTATGCTAGCTATCAATTAGTGTTTTATACTTAGCAGCTGTGTGCATACTGCTTGCAAAAAGACTGAAATTAGAGACCATGTGAGATTTGAATTAGAGATCAGAAAAGATTTGTGAAACTATAGCTCATGACAAACTGACAAGAAATTAATAAGACAAAGTAAGTGAAATACAATTAAAAGATATCAAAACAAATTCTTGATCTTTGGGTTGATTTTTATGACCCCACCTGGTCTCAACTGTACATAACTTTTTGCATAACATCTACTCTTTCCATTAATATTTCTGAAATGCATGTAAATTTAAAAAAAAAACGGTTGGATAAATCAAGATTTTTTGTAAATATCATAGAAATTAAATTATTTAACTTACCAGTGAAGAAAGAAATAAATGACACCAAAACATGCCAGTCTTGTGTTTCTCAGAGCAGATAATACTGTATCACAAAGCATTTGAGGTGAGAAATTTTGAAATTTTTCATCAACATCTTCACAATTAAGGGAATGAAGAGCAAGGATAGGAACTAGGGAAGGTAAAGTGTCCTGTTCTACTCATTATAACATAGCTGGATGGGTAGGACACACCTTATATACACTGATTCATTAGTAGAAGAAACTGAAGAGACTGGACATGGTAAAATAAAAGATATTTGGAGAAGGAATGTGATGTCAATCCAGCTCCAGCAATGGGAGTGAGCCCAGTAATTTGGACACCTAACTCACATTTATTGCAAACAATTTTGCTAATATTTAAATAACATTTACGAGAATTATTACTAATCACTGTCCCATGGTATTCATAATTGCAGAGGGAACAAATGAAATTGGATAACTTAATACCTTTTTTGGAGGGAGGGGGCAGGAGGATAGGTGGAGGTAGGGGTTGGGAGGAGGTGCAAAGGAAAGGAGAAATAGTTTTTAATGTTTTAAATTCTGAAGTCTCTGGGTCTGTTGCAATTATAGTGTTACATCATGTCCATGAAGGGAGGGAGAAGTGGTCAGATTCACAAATTCCCTTGGTTACATAAAGGTGAAATGACACTTATGGTGAAACACAATCATCAGCTTTAATGATTATCTTTCTACTGCAATTATCTTAATAGTATTGGCATTCTTTCAATTAAATCTATCTAAATTGTGTGGCTAAACCAGACAGCTTTCTAAGAAATTGAAATAACACTTGCATTACTTAACAGCCTTAAGAAGGAAAAAGAAAGAAGAGAAAGGGAAGAGGGAAGAGAGATAGAGAAAGGTCTTTGGTCCAGGTTCTGAGGTTGGTCCAGATAAACAGGCAGTACTCAATCTCTGAGTGCATCCAGTATCTCTGAAGTTCTTAAGTCTCCAAAGTTCCCCAGGTGCTCCTTTCCAGCATTTTTTTTATGCCTATTAGATCTAAGGGATTTACTATCAGTAAGTTCACTGTCAAATGTTAGCCATCAAAACTTCTCAGACAAGTATGCCACTTGAACAAGGTAGTTTACTTCAGAGGAAGGCCAGTTCTCTCTCTTCCAACCATACCTTCAGCCTACTGTCATAGTGATGACCTTATCCTGAAAGTGTTTGAGACAATCCCATGGTTATAACAGATAAAGTGATTTTTGTTGATCTGCTATATATATAGTCATGTATACTTTTATAGATATATATGTCTTCTCCATCTGTCTTTCTGCCTCTGATATTGTGCAGCCTTCCTAGAAGGCATAAATGACCAAAAACTTTCTTCAAGTTGTTATGCTTACTCTCATAAGACTACATATGTTCTGCCATGTATAAGCAATATCTGCCTGTATAAGCAAAATTTTTTTAATTTTTTTAATTTTTTATGGTTTTTTAATCAGTTTTTTATCATACTTGATCTTACATTTCTATTCTTACAAGGTTTAAAGGAGAGTATTGTCTCTTGTTTACAGTACTCAACAGTTATTTCAACAGTTATGTAAGATTTTCATACTCGAAGTCTGCTTTCAGAAGAGAAAAAAGTTTATATGGGAGCAAGAACGTTAGAAATATAAGGAAAAGAAAAGAGAGTTGAGAGAAATTGAAAACTGATTGTCCTTTAGGTGTATGAATACAACTGAATTAACAAAAAAAAAAGGTTCTTCACATGAATATGGTAAGGAAAAATCTACATGATTGAAAGAGCCATAGTGCTCTTCATATAGATAAATCACAATAAGGAAATTTAAGAAAAATCAAAATTATACAGCAAAAGATAACACATGAAATCACTTCTTTTAAGTATCTTGCAGTATTTTGCAGCTTTCTTCCCCAAATCCTGATGTGAACTACTTAACCCAAGGTTCACAGAATTTAATTATTGCTCTCACCTCGAGTAGCTCTAAAAGCATCAGTGCTTTGAGAGCTGTACCTACACATTAAAGATGTGATGAGAAAAATAAATGATTTACATTTCAAATGAGAAATAACCTGTCCCACAGTCAGTTTTGCAATCAGCTTTTTTCTTTCTGTCAAAAAAATAAAAAATCTTAGTGTATGAAGTAGGTTTTCTGTAATTAAATAATTTCAAGATAATATTCTGATTAATCAAAGGCATTTTAAGAAAGCAACACTGAATTCATTAAGAAAGATGTACAATTTGATATGCGTTTGTGCAAGTAATGATAATCATTTTTCCATTGACACCAAAGAAGAAATAATAGTAATTTAAGAATAGCAAAAAAAAATCATATATTGTATGACTGTATTTTCTTTTTGCCTTCAGTTTAGCTGCATGAAACAAATATCAGGCCTATATCCTTTAAACAAACAAGCAAACAAACAAACAAAAAAAATCATATAACCGGAATTTGAAAGTATATTGATTTTAAACTACATTTCTTCTTTGGAATCATCTTTACAATATATCTCTGTAGGAGAGAGGAGTAGCAGTCTTAAACTCCTTGTCTCTTATCTGTAATAAAGAAGATGACAATAGAAAGTCAAAGACAGGTGTCTGAAAGATTTCATAACATTTATCTTGCAGAGCACTTGAATTTATATTTCACGTGTTTAGCAAAAAGGCTGGAACAAGTTTCACTGAAACAGAAACTATTGCTTTCGAGTACCCTGATATGAAAAGAACTATATATTATAGTCTTCTACAAAAATCTATTTACATTTTCTCTTTTATCTGTGGTTTGTATCTTCTATACTGTAAGTTGCTTGAGAACCTTAGTGCTTTGATTTATAAAACCTTTAAAATTTCCAGTTTACCTATATGTGAATTCATCTTGTCCATGCTTTAACTCACATCAGAGGCAACTTTAACATTAGATACATATTCACTGTTAAATGAGACCGATCAGTATCATAGCTAGTCAATGTTTGAACATCTGTCTAGCCTGTTTCAATGCTTGACCACCTTCATGGTGAACTCTTTTTCTCTTAATACATAAAAAGAACTTTCTTTTGTAGCAATATCTGTCTTGGACATCTTATCTTTAGCTTGAGTCTGTAACTATGGAATGCTAACCATAATAATTCTAATGATGAATCTAGTCCTACCTAGTGTCTTCTACGATTAAAGTTAGCATGTAGTGTTACAGCCTTGAAGAGAATTTTGTTCTTCAATGCTGACTACGGTAACGAGACACAAAATGATTTTGCGATGCCACCATATGTGTTTGCTAATAACTGAGAAGTTGATCTGCGTCAAGTACTTCTGCGCAGCACAATAAGTGTTAGTTAAAGTAGCTGAGAATTAACATTTGATAAAACGCAGTAAGTCATCGTTATAAACTATAGCTTGCTGTAGCAAGAGTTTTAGTGGTGCAGAGTGTTCACAGCACAGAAGATGAATTTTTAGTGTGTTCTTAAAAATCAAATACACGCATGGTTAAATAAAGAGGCAAACACCCAACAAACGCTTTGCTTGAACTTTTGGCCACTGTGTTTTCAGGTAGGTTGTACACTTTTCTTCCTAATAACATTGACAGGATGAGTGAATGGGTGTCTTCCTTGTCATAGTATCTTGCTATTGAAAGTTTATGCAGTAAAAAAAGGTCAGTGTATTCCTCTCTGAATCACAGCAGTGGAAATAAAATGCATAAATAAATAAATAAATAAATAAATAAATAAATAAGCAAGCAAGCAAGCAGGGATCTTCTTGCATTGCTAGATTTACTTATGTCATTGTGGAACAGACATCCATGTGTCAGCTGTAGACTCATCAGCTGAAATCAGGTAGCTTTGCCTGTTAATACACAGCTTGCTTAGACAAAAAGGTCAAGATAACATGTATTGATTAAAATTTATATTCATTATGTACCTGAGATTACAACATAGTCACTCAAAAGCACCTGTCTGCAGTCAAAGTTGTAGTTTGTAAAAAATGAGCGTATTCCAGGCAAAGGGATAATGAACATCTTTTAAATTCAAACTGATGTGACATTAACATACCATACTGATATACCATCAGTAGTGCCACCACTTCTACTTTGTTTAGCTTTCTTAGCAAAGGTGTTCCAAGAATCTCAAGGAACTTAGTCAATCAAACTTCACAGGTTCTCCTATAATTTTATTTTGTTTCAAATTCAGAAGATTTAAACTTTGTGAAGCTTGAATTAATGTTAGAGCAAGGAAAATCCTTCAGTACTTATGAAGGTCAGTAGCACGTACTCCAATAGATGTTGGTACCTCTTTACATTTCTCTGAGTTCAGACTGCCTTTTCAGTCTTCTCAGCAAGACATTTTGTTTAAGCTGTGCAGTCCTATCAACAGAGAAATAGGTCATAATCTTTGATGGAACATATCTGGAAGCGCTCTTTCCTCTTTTTTTTTTTTTTTTTTTTTTTTTTTTTTTTTTTTTT
>NW_024884922.1:5193381-5220502 GCF_019232065.1 Centrocercus urophasianus | reverse complement strand
TTTTTTTTTTTTTTTTTTTTAATGTACCTAAAACATCCCTTAGGATTTAAATAAGAACGTAGTACTTTAACACATTTCTGCTTGAGAAGAAGCTCTGATATGTATCCATTCCTATAGAATGTGACAGCACTGACAGCTCTCACCCTTCTTTGAATAACTGAGACATACTCAAACGCATCTACTTTCAGTTATGATTTTTTGTCATTTTCTCTCCAAGGGAAAACTCCACTTCAGAATTTTGGAGCCCATGTTTTCTTTGTGTAAGGGAATTTTAATTAATAGGAATCATCCTTCCTAAGTGATTGAAAAGCCAACCATTTACTTTAAATACACAATCTTGTTTCCTACTGTAGTGAGAAAAGTGAAAGACTCTAATGACTTTTTCTCTTATTTTTTTCTTGCCTCTAATGGTCATAGTCCAGACAAGTCTTTTAGGAAAAATAGTTAGATGGCTGTTGCAGCTTTAACTGGCTCTGATATTAATTCAGATCTTGGTATTTTCTGATAGAATATAAATAAACTTTTCATCCCTTTTGAATTTCATCACTAAGGATATTTCTTCTCTCCAAGATTTTTCCTTCTTAGAGCTGTTTAATTGAGTTTAGGCTTCTCAGACAAAGCCAGTTACATTGAAAATGCCATCTCCTTTACTACATTTTTATTAAATGAGTTATTCAACCATCCTGAATAAATATGTTTGCATTAACCCTGGACTGTTAGTGGAGAAGCAAGAAAAGCCAGTAAAGCAAGCAAAAGACATTCTGTGGCACTGCTCAGTCTGTAGAATAATTAATTTGAAATAGCAATTTTGCATTTTAATTTCACTTAGACTTGTCTTTGACCTATTTTGCAGAACCTTTACTCTTCTTCCTCCCTCCTGATGTCATTCCTGATATGAAAGACACCCTAAGATAATAAGACAACAGTGAAACAGTCTAAACTCAATGAATGGGTTAACATTTGCTGTTTTAAGTATATCTTCTGTCAGTTTCTTTTCATCATTCTGTTAGCAAAGAATGATTCAACTGCAGGCCAAGAAGCGAACTCCAGCATGACAGAAATCAAACTGTAGACAGGGAAATACTGTAATGCTCTTAAGCATATTCTGCACAAAGTTGAGCTGAGGAGATGAGCAAAAGGTGAGAGTAATGTGATCTAAATCTATACCAAAAGCCCTCATGTCTAGAATGGTAAAAGATTTTCAGTGAATATAACATTAATTCTAGTCACGACATTAATTCTAGCATTGAGTTAGATCATCTCTCTCTAGTGGTTTTTTGTTTTTTTTTTTGTTCTTTTTTTGTTTTTTGTTTGTTAGTAAAGCTTGATAAGTTTCCATTTAATGGAACAAAATTAATATATCAAGTAGCATTCCACCAATTAATGATGTGACAGATAATCCTGCCAGACAACCAAATTGCTGAGCTGAACAAAGTGCACAGGGGAGTTCTATAATAAACAACATAAAGTGCAATTTGGGATCACTGTAATACTAATTTTCTGTGAGAGAGGAGAGTGTCGTCACTTTTGGATTTCTTTGATTTTGTTTGTGAGAAGTGCCAGGGTTAACATAAGATGCTAACTGACTTTAGCTGCCCTTTAACTCCACATTTAATTACAAGAGCTATAGATTTACAAGGAGAAAAGGACAAAATATTTTGTTGGTGTTGCGGTTTGTTTGTTTTCTTGTTTGTTGTTTCTGATGTCATATGAAATTGGTGAGACACTACAGATCGTAAGCTCCTTACTTAAAACAAGTGACTGCAACTTCTGCATTGCTCATTTGTGTTTGAGAACTGAAGAATAGATGTCAGTCTGCATTTGGATCAGGAAAAACTGTAGGAATTTCAAGTATGCTCATCAGGAATTTGACTTGAAATTAGAGCCACTTTATCACTTGAAAGTTTGAGTGTCAGGACTGCTGATGCTTTTACTTTGGTTTAGTTTGTTTAAACTACCAGTGAACAAGAAATTGAGTACATATAGGTAATGGAAAAGGATTTGGGAAACAATGAATTTTCTTGAGACTCTGCTGGAATGAGCACAAAATATTTACAGAGCTGCAGATAAGCCTGAAGAGACAGATAAAGCCAGAAACAAACACAAAGAACAAGATTCAATTAGCAGTAATTTGGAGAAGAAGCTAATCTTCGGTTGTTACCATTAAACCTGTCTTGACAGAATGGCAAGAACCCGTTTAAGTTTTCTGAATTATTGCCAGCAAAGTCAATAGGTGTTTATTATCCTACTGAGAGCAGCCTTGTTATCACTTCCCTTCCTTAATTTCTAATGGAGCTAGCTGTTTATTTTTGGATAATGGTGCACTTCACAGCATATGTGAAACCTTCATGCTGAGTTGCAGTTACATAGATCACATTTTCCTTTGTTGAAACAATCGCTGAGTTTTTTTAAGATATGGTGAATGATTTCACACACAGCCTCAGAAACAAAAAGACAGGAGGTGATTAATCAGTTCTTTCTCAAACTTTATAGCTAACAAATTGCTGATGAGTTTCTTTTTTTCTTTTTGTTGCAAATATTGGAAAGCAAAATGGCAGAGAGTGAGCAGAGCAAGAGGATCCTAAGCATGAAAAGATAAGCAGGAGGGAATTCTTCAATTAGTTGTCATACATTCTGCTAGTACTACAAGGGATGTCCAAGATAGCTTTTCAGGCTATGCTAAAATGACTGTCTTACATGATACACCAGGATTTTCAGAGACCTTATTAAAGAATACGATAGATTTTGTACACTTCATTTAAGGCAGACACCTTTACTCAGAGCTCCCTCATTCCCAGAAGGAAAACTCAAGTCTTCTGTAAAAAATTCTAGGCAGTCTCTAGAGCATGCCTGATGTCTCACTGATGCCTATGCTGAATATAACACGACTTTACTTTTCTTAGACAGTGATAGAGAAAAGCAGCACATTTCATAAATAAGGAAGCTTCCATACTTAAAACAGTCACACATTATTGTTATCATACAGTTGAGCAGGCTTTTTCTTTTCTGGTGAAGGAAAATAAACTATGTTTTCCCAATACTTCTATATTTATCTATCTATCTATCTATCTATCTATCTATCTATCTATCTATCTATTTATTTCTAATAATCTTTGGGAAGAAGATTAATCAGCAGATGTTCTCTTTTTGGTCCTATTCTTGAAATTTACCGGTGCACAGAACTGGAGAAAGAGAGGTCCGTGTTAAGATTTCAGTGACAGGGAAAAGAAAGCTTACATTTAGATTTCTTTCCTAAAACTCTGGGTTTTTTTTGTTGTTTTTTTTTTAATTTTACAAAATTCACTTAGCAGGTATGTGATTATAATCCCATAACGAAAGCTGGGGACTTGTTCAAGTGCTACCTAAATTAAAACAAGAGCCAAGTAGAGCTCGAAAGTCTCCTCTGTTTCTATTCCAGGTGGTTACAGAGAATTTTACTCCTGAGTAAAGAAAGTTGTTTGTACAGATTAGCTGAGTATCCCATGTTGCAATTATATGCTTGTAAAACACAGTAAGGCTGCTAAGACATAGCAGAATTGAAATGGAAGAGAAAATATATATGCAAATGGATTATGCAACTGGTGTATCTGTTTTTTAATGTTGTTACATAACAAAGCAAAAACATGTGTCACGGCAGCATCCCTTTCTGAGATGATCGATACCAAGCATACATGGAGCCCCTGGGCAAGTCACAATAGGGTGCTTTTGCCAGTCTTGGAAAAGTGAGGGTGATTTTGGCCTCCAACATAGTCAGCTCTTGGGGACTCTCAGTTACCCCATGAATATAAATTGATTTTGTCTCTTGGTGACTCGAGGACATTAGAGTGCACTGTGCAACAGTGCTCACCAGGGCCTTATATTTCTATGGTTCTGATGTGTCAGGCCATCTAATCCACACAGTCCGATACACTCTATTATCCCTATCTCCACCTGGCTGGGGGCAGGGCCTCTCTATTTGTTACCTCCATTGCCTGCAGCAACTGGAGCA
The DNA here is from genome assembly GCF_019232065.1 of Centrocercus urophasianus. Classification (NCBI taxonomy): domain Eukaryota; kingdom Metazoa; phylum Chordata; class Aves; order Galliformes; family Phasianidae; genus Centrocercus; species Centrocercus urophasianus. The sequence continues at coordinate 5,216,514 of NW_024884922.1, read as the reverse complement.
ACCAGAGTCAAGCCCTCACTCCACTCCTTCCTAGGAAACTGTGCTTGAAAAGTCCACCATCACTCCTGTAGTGCAACTTTCATTGGTGATACTCTGTCTTGACATTGGCTAGTTTTCCTTGTGCTGAAATACTGCCCGCCTCATTTCATCTTCTCCAAGTTTGTGAGATGTTTCTCTTTTTACCTCTTGATAGTGCCAACATTATTTTTCCCTTCATTAGAAGAGATTATCAAGGCAAACTCAATGCACACAACTCCATGGGTCCTGATATCACAGAATCACAGAATCACAGAATCACAGAATTGTAGGGGTTGGAAGGGACCTCCAGAGATCATCGAGTCCAACCCCCCTGCCAAAGCTGGTTCCCTACAGCAGGTCGCACAGGTAGGCATCCAGGCAGGTCTTGAACATCTCCAAAGAAGGAGACTCCACCACCTCCCTGGGCAGCCTGTTCCAGTGCTCCGTCACCTCACTGTAAAGAAGTTCTTGCGCATGTTTGTGCAGAACTTCCTATGCTGCGGTTTCCAGCCGTTTCCCCTTGTCCTGTCTCCACTCACCACTGAAAAGAGTCCGGCCTCGCCATTCTGCCCCCCACACCTCAGATATTTATAGACCTGGATCAGGTCCCCTCTCAGTCTTCTTTTCTCAAGGCTGAACAGACCCAGTTCACTCAGCCTTTCTTCATAGGAGAGATGCTCCAGGCTCCTCACCATCTTTGTGGCCCTCCGCTGGACTCTTTCCAAGAGATCCCTGTCTTTTTTGTACTGGGGAGCCCAGAACTGGATGCAGTACTCCAGATGAGGCCTTACCAGGGCAGAGTAGAGGGGGAGGATCACCTCCCTCAACCTGCTGGCCACACTCCTTTTATTGCATCCCAGGATGCCCTTGGCCCTCTTGGCCACAAGGGCACACTGCTGGCTCATGGCCAACCTGTCGTCCACCAGGACACCCAGGTCCCTATCTGCAGAGCTCCCCTCCAGCAGCTCATCCCATAGCCTGTACTGGTGCATGCAATTATTCCTTCGCAGATGCAAGACTCTACACTTGCTTTTGTTGAACCTCATCCGTTTTTTTTTTTTTTTCCCAGCTCTCCAGCCTATCCAGGTCTTGCTGAATGGCAGCACAGCCTTCAGGCATGTCAGCCAATCTCCCAACTTAGTATCATCAGTAAACTTGCTGAGGGTGGCCACTATCCCCTCATCAAGGTCATTGATGAAGATGTTGAACAAGACTGGACCAAGCACAGACCCCTGAGGAACACCGCTAGTTACAGGACTCCAACCGGACTCTGCACTGCTAACAACGACCCTCTATGCTCTGCCAGTCAGCCAGTTCTCAACCCACCTCACTGTCCACTCATCTATCCCACACTTCCTCAGCTTTGTTATAAGGATGTCGTGGGGAACAGTATCAAATGCCTTGCTGAAATCAAGGTAGACTACATCCACTGCTCTCCCCCCATCCACCCAGCCAGAGACAACATCATAGAAGGCTACCAGGTTGGTCAAGCACGACCTCCCCCTGGTGAACCTGTGCTGACTACTCCTGATAACCTCCTCTTCTTCCAGTTGTCTGGAGATGACATCCAGCACAAGCTGTTCCATCACCTTTCCAGGGACAGAGGTGAGGCTGACTGGCCTATAATTGCCTGGCTCTTCCTTCTTGCCTTTTTTGGCATATATACTCAGAAACTCTCAGAGAGCTGGCAGAACTGATTGCTGAACCACTCTATCATCTATGGAAGCTCATGGAGAACAGGAAAAGTATCTGAAAACTGGAAGTATGCCAGTATCACATCAGACTTCAGAAAGGGCAAGACAGAGGAGTCAGGAACCTACAGTCCTGTCAGCCTCACCTCCATTTCTGAAAAGATTAGAGAACAACTTATAAGAACAACTTACTCCGGATATCATCCCCAATACAGTAGAAGAAATAAAGGTTTTCAGGAATAGCCTGCATGGATTCACAATGGTAATTCATGCTTGACCACCCTGGTAGCCTTCTATGATGCCATCACTGGCTGGGTAGATGAGGGGAAAGCAGCCAGTGATGTTGTGTACCTTGACTTCAGAAAGGTTTCTGACGGTATTTCACATAACATCCTCTTAGCTAAGCTTAGGAACTGTGGCAAATGAGCAGACAGTGAGGTGGGTTGACTCATTTGGCTGACTGGTGGAACTCAGAGGATCATGATCCATGGTGCAGAATCTAGTGCGAGGCATGAAACTAGTGGTGATCCCCAGGGGACAGTACTAGTACTGTGTGTAGTTTTGTTCAACATCTTCATCAGTAACCTGGAAGAAGGGATAGAGCGCACTCTGAACAAGTTTGCTGATGATACAAAACTAGGAGGAATGTCTGACATGCTAGAAAGCTGTGTTACCATTCAACAACATATTAACAGGCTGGAAAGCTAGGCAGAGAGGAACTTGTTGAGGTTCAACTAGGAAAAGTGTAGAGCCCTATGTCTAGGGTGAAATAACCAAGTGCAGCAGTGCAGGGGAGGGGCTGACTTGCAAGAAGGTTCATCATGAACCAGCACTGTGCCTTTGGGGTTAAGACAGTCTATGGCACCCTGGGATGCGTTAAAAAGATCATGGCTGGCAGGTCAAGGCAGGTGATCCTCTGTCCCTTTTCTGTCCAGTGAGGACATACCTGGAATACAGTGTCTAAATTCTTGGCTTCCCACTTCACGAAAGGTAGGGAACTTCTAAAGAGAGTCCAGTGGAGGATTGCAAAGATGATTATGGACCTGGAGTATCTCCTATATGAGGAAAAGATAAGAGATCTGGGACAGTTAACCTGGAGTAAAAGACTGAGAGGATATCTTATCAATGCTTATTAATATGTAAAAGACAGGATTCAAGTGAATAAGACCAAACTTTTATTGGTGGTGTCCAGAGGACACAAACTGAAGCACAGAAAGCATGAACATGAGGAACATCTTTCCTTTGAGGTTGACAGAATGCTGAAACAAGCTTTCCAGACTGGCTCTTGAACTTCCTTCTCTGGAGGTATTCAATACCACCCTGAATGCTTTTCTGGGCAACCTACTGTAGGGAACTTTCTTTAGCAGAAGGGTTGGATTAGAAATTCTACACTGGTTTCTTCCAGTTCCTTTGATCCAGTGATTCTGTAACTACACGTGTGCCCTTAGCAGAATGTGCTGCAGGGTATGCTTAGGCAGTGACTTGCCATTTGGTGTAGATTAAATGAAATTCTGTCAGAAGTACAATATGTATATTGCTCTACAATTAAGGGAAACAGATTCATTAGAAATAATGAACAAGAATGCTTCTTACTTTCATTTCTTAAGACTACATCTGTATTATTTCTGGACTACAGCTAGCTTTGTGCATCATTTCTAAAAAGAGTAATTTTTTACTCATCACAAAAAAATAAAATTTATTTTAATATGTGGGATATGCACAAACCTACTGCAACTCCTTAAAGAATAACAAAAATGTGAAACAAATAACCAGAACATTAATTATTTCCTTTATGTTTGCACATTTTCCCCAAAGCTGTGTGCTATATTTCTAGTAAATTCAAATTTTATAATGCTCAAGAATATTTACTTTATCTATTGTTACAATCTGAGTGCTCTGTATTTTTTTTTTTCTCAACACAGCTTGGCATTTCATTTTCAGTTAGAAACTCACATAAAACTAAACAGAGAATCTAGGCAATATTGTAAAAGGAAGTGAAAACATATGAAATTAAATGAAAAAGAAAAAAAAATCATCCAGTGGTTGGGGGCATACAAAACTCAAACAGTTTTGAAAAATTTTCATTGCTTCACTTCCACTGAGAATTCAAACTTAAGAAATTAACATAGTTGGCACAGGTGGAGGTCTTGCATATATTTGGTAAACAACACCAATAGTTAACATGAAGTATATTATAGTATTCTCACATGTAAAAACAATTAGAAAGATGCTGATCTACTTATTGACTGATTGATCATGTGGAAGACATAGCAAAAAGCTTACGGTTGCAGCATGATCAGTAAGCAGCTGGTCATATATGCCAATCAGGCTAACAGAATAAATATTTGAGCACAATAAAAGCACCTTTTATGAAGGTGTAATAAACAGTAATAATGAGGTGAACAAAATAAATTACATGATAATAGCTGCTGAATGCTTAGAAATACATGTACCTATCAAGTGTACAAAGAACGTAGTTACTATGAATAGCAATGCAATACATGGCCCTCATCTTAAACTAGGAAATAGTGCTGTTACCCAGAGCCTATCTTCAGCAGGTGAGAAAGCTTAGGGACTTCCAGCATACAGAATCACAGTAGCTATAAATGGCCTCTTACTACTTTTTGGAGAAGAGATATCATTTCTTTTTAGGACAAATGTTTAATGCACACAGAAAATACTGAAGACATTATATAGCATCATAAATGGAAACCTGAATGTTAGCTTTTTTTTTTCCCTCGAGTAGTAAGCTTTTTTTTGTGAGAGTGTTCTTACTCTATAATTTCACTATTGGTATAGGTAGCAATATGCAATACGAAATTGTATTTTAAATTTTAGCTGTTCCATTAGATGCACATAATTGCTTTACTGAAATTTTACCGCAAAAGCTTGAAAAAAATGGCTGCATTTTGGTCCCTATCAAAGCTTCTGTTTCTAGTAAATCAATAGGCTCCACGTAAGTGTTAAGTCTGGAAAGATCCCAAGAGTTACAAGATGGGAAGGAATGTCCTCTTCAGTCAAAATTAGTCACTGTTCTATGAACGTCTTTAAATCCTGTTCAGACTTCTAGTTCATTATTAATACTGTGATAATTCCATAGCTTTATTTCTTTGAATACTGACCTCAAAATTACAGCCAAGTAACTAAGTTTGTTCAAGGCTTAATCTAGACATTACTAGATATTGAAGATCAAGGCATGTAAATATCTAAAATAATTTTATTATCTATCCACTCCAGAAAACAGAAACATCCTAGAAGACGGAAAGCAGAAACCCAGATAAACATGTCAGTATTACAATATTCAGATACAGTTTGATTGATGTACACAGAGTTGCAAACACTGACATGTTTTGTGACTATAAACATAGAGTTAAGTGTCTAAAATAAAAGTTAGATTTCTTAACAAGGTGCAACACTTCTGTGTTCTTAGCCCTATAAATCTGCTCTTTATACTAACACAATTTGAAACTCTCTGTTCTAAAAAATCCAGCAAGAATCAAGAATAACTCCCATTACTTAAACTAGTACTGTAAAACATGGAAGCATCACTCTTATCCATGTCTTTCAAAATCAAGAAAGAGGTCATTTCATATATCTACTTATTTTATTTTCCAAATCCAATAACCTAATGTGAAAGGCTTCAAAGCACAAGATAAATGTGTCTAGGCCACAGAACTAACCATGTCAACTGGAAAATAACTGGAACTGCATCATTACCACTTAATGTGTTGGGTAATTCTGAATGTACCTGAAAGATAATAAGGAGGTGTCAGCATTATTCATAACTTTTAATTGCTTCCATTAGCTTTTTCTTTTTTCTTTTTTTTTTTTTTTCTTTTTTTTAAATATCCTAAGGGTGAAATAATATCACTTCATTGATTATATAGTGGATACAGGAGACATAATAGTACAGAATCAAATATACTCTTAACCACCCATTTCCATCTTATAGCTATAAACAGAGGAATAACTCGACAATAAAACCTATTTACTGTTAAAATTAAAATTGCTTTTAACAGTTTTATAGCATTTAAACAATTAAAATAACTATATCAGGCAGCAGCTGTTCTTTCACACTTGTGGAAAAGGAAAGAAAATGTAATATTAGTCAAGTAACTTATTTCTCCAATAGACAGCTTAGAAATTACTAAGTTCACTGTAAGGGATAGTTATAATAATGGAAATAAATAATTGAATTAATTCCTATTATATGTATTTTTATTCTTGGAGAGTAAATCTTGTGGGACCATCAAAAATGTGATTCTTTTGGATTTAATTATCAAAAAGCAAGCCTTCCAGATTCTCATCTGTGATGGTTCTATTCATCAAGGGCCCGAACACTTAAGATAAATTCCTTGTTTTCATCACTGTCTTACAGTATTTCTCTTGTAATAAGACTGTTTCTTAAGAACATCAGGATTGGGCAGAGAGTCAAAGAATATCTCCATTTCTTCTACTATGGTCTATGTGAGTGTCAACTGTGGCACACCTACAGGAACAGAATAAACATTTATTGACATAAAGAAAACACTGCACTAGGGAAGAAAAAAAAAAAAAAAAAAGTGGGTCACACTACCTGGTTCAAGTAGCCTTTTCCCTCTACAGAAAGTGAGGAAAAAGCTGCTTGTATCTAAACTGGATAATTCTCTGCAAGCCAGATGAGCAGGGCATGAAGGAAATTGAGCACTGCAACTCTATTCTTCTCAGTGCAATGCCAGATTTTTTTACCTACCACAGGAAAAATGTGCATATAACAAATGCTTTTATAGAATCATTGAATCATGAAGGTTGGAAAGGACCTTTATTATCATCCAGTCCAACAGTCTACCTATTACCAATATTTCCCACTAAATCATGTTCCCTCAGTACAACAACTAAATGTTTCTTGAACATTTGGACTGATGGTGACTCCACCACCTCTCTGGGCAGCTTGTTCCATCGCCTGACTGCTCTCACAGACAAGAAGTATTTCCTAACATCCAGAGATGTTAGGAGATGTTAAGAGAGCCTCCTCTTCTCTGGACTGAACAATCTCAGCTCCCTCAGCTGCTCCTCATAAGAATTGTGATCCAAACCCCTCACAAGCTTCATTGCCCTTTTTCAAATACTCTCCAGGGCCTCACAGTCTTTCTTGTATTGAGGGACCCAAAACTGAACACAGTATTCGAGATGTAGTCTTACAGTGCTGAGTACAGAGGGTTGATCAGTTCCCTGATTCTATTGGTGACACTTTTTCTGATAGAAGCCAGGATACCACTGACCTTCTTGGCCACCCGGGCATTGTGGCCCAGTCCATTGAGTTTACATGGACTTCCAGCCAGTCTGCCCAAAGCCTGTAGCGTTGCCTGAGATTGTTGCAGCCAAAGTGCGGGACCAAGCATTTGGTCCTGTTGAACCCAGTACAAGAAAGACAGAGGGCTGTTGGAGAGGGTCCAGAGGAGAGCCACAGAGGTGATCAGGGGACTGGAGCACCTCCCCTACGAAGACAGGCTGAGGGAGCTGGGCTTGTTCAGCCTGGAGAGAAGGCGGCTGCGGGGTGACCTCATTGCAGCCTTTCAGTGCCTAAAGGGAGCCTGCAAACAGGAGGGGAATCAACTCTTGGAAAAGGTAGATAACTGCAGGACAAGAAGAAATGATTTTAGGTGGAGGGAGGGAAGATTGAGGTTGGAAGTCAGGGGAAAGTTCTTTACAAGAGAGTGGTAAGGTGCTGGAACAGGCTGCCCAGAGAGGTTGTGGATGCCCCGTCCCCAGAGGTGTTAAAAGCCAGGTTGGATGAGGCCCTGGGCAGCCTGGTCTAGTGTTAGATGTGGAGGTTGGTGGCCCTGCATGTGTAAGGGGGGTTGGAGATTCATGATCCTTGAGGCCCTTTCCAACTCTGGCCATTCTGTGATTCTATGATTCTGTGATTCTGTGAACTTCTTCCCATTGGCCTCAGACCAGTGATCCAACCTGTCCAGATTGCTCTGTAGGGCCTTTCATCCCCCAGGCATCCAACTTGATGCCATCATTTAGAGTAAGACTGACAGTCTTTTTGCTAGTCTTTCCAAACCAAACCAACTTTTTATAGCAAGCAATAAATGCCTAAGAAGCTTGCTAAGGATACTTGCTAAACATGAGTTGAGTACTAAAACCATTGAAAGTCTTTGCTGTCATTTAAGTCAGATCAGCTCCCTGCCTAGCATGGAGTTTCAGAATTTTTCCAGTGGGAAGTGGTATTAATGACAACTTCTAGAGTTGCAGAATGTTGACTGGCTTTTTCTTTTTCCATCCTCTTCCCCATTCTTAAATGTAGAGGATCTTGTGTTGATCTTGTGTTTCCTTACAGCAGCATGCTGCATTAACCCCAGCTCTGCCAGAAACATCCAGTTGTTATAGCAGTTCACTACCTTTACACATAAAAAAGGGAGACATTCCTATCTCCATGTATGCAAAATGGGAATGGTTTTGTCCAGGCCAGGGGCCCCCAGTACAGGAAGGATGTGGAACTTTTAGAGCAGATCCAGTGGGAGGCCACTAAGATGATCAGTGGGCTGAAGCAGCTCTCCTAAGAGGAAAGGTTACAGGAACTGGACTTATTTAGCTTGGAGAAGAGAAGGCTCTCGGGAGACCTCATTGTGGCTTTCCAGTACCTGAAAGAAGCATATAAGCAGGAGGGGGAACAACTGCTTATGAGGTTCGTGGACAGGTCATGGAGGATAGTGATAGGACAAAGGGGAATGGTTTTAAACTGAAACCGGGGGGGGGGGGGTTAGGCTGGATATTAGGAGGAAGTTTTTCAAACAGAAGGTGTTCACACACTAGAACAGGTTGCCCAAGGTGGTTGTGGGTGTCCCATCCATGGAGGCACTCAAGGCCAGGCTGGATGTGGTTCTGGGCAGCCTGGTCTGGTGGCTGGCAGCCCAGCACATAGCAGGGAGGTTGAAACTAGATGATCATTGTGGACCTTTTCTACCCAGGCCCTTCTATGATTCTGTGATTCAGCACTGTTGTTTCTGAGCAGAATCTCAGGAAAACTGTAAGTAAGCTAACCTACTTAAAAATAAATCAAATAGCCAGTTTTTTCTACTGCCATTCAACTATCCTTGGGACAGTGCTGGAGATCTTGCTCTTGGATACAGATGCAATCTCGTTATGATCAGTTATACTGATACAGCACTAATACTGATTCAATAATTTACAGATATAACAACTACACAAACCGTGAAGAGATGGAAATTTTTGATCAGTTAGAATGTGTGGCTGTGTAAAAACTCTTTTACTTTCAAGAAAAAGTCTTAACCATGGATGTACTAAACATAAACAATATTGCATATTTGTTATTTTATTATCTGACTTTGTATTAAAATATGCACCTTACATGAAATAAATATATGATCATAAAATGTAACAATCCATTGTCAAGCATTTTCATTTTATTATTACCTTCAAATAATTATCAGCTTCTAATTAACCTGAACAAAAAGATATTCATCAATTTTTATATCTCTTTGTTTTTAATTATGATTAAATCAATGAACATAAATCATGTTATTTATATTGTATTTACATTGTGTTGCTAGTTCAGAAGATTGAAGATGCATTAAAGATGCAATCAGAAATCCTATTTTTTGATAATACTAATTTATGCATTACTGTACTTAATATGGAACTTCAGGTGTGAAGGCCACACAACACAGCTGTTATTTTGACATATGGTCTACAGAAGATAACAGTAAATATACACTTCTTTTAAAGACATTTTACAAAGTGTCTGTATTTTTCGTAAGCACCAAGTATTTTCTCATTATTCAGACAACTAGTTCTACTATGAATTTATATATATCAAAATAAATGTCTGAATAGTTTTTACTTTTTCTGTTCTTGGCACTGTGTTCCTTGGTAACGGACTCTTTCAATCTTAGATTACAAAAGAGGTGAATTGTGAGTGGAGGTGTTGGGAAGAGTATAATAATTTTTTATCACAGGATCAAAAAAAAAACAACAAACCAAACCCAAACAAACAAAAACAACAACAATAACAGCAAAAAGGTTTTATTGCACTGCAGTTACATTCATATTAGTATTTATCTTCTCCTTCTCACAGCTTTTAATCTGAGTATTTTCCAAACAAGTATATTTAATAATTAGATTTCTCTACACAAATGACATTTTTTCCATTTTCACATGAGAATGGCAAAGTCTAGCAGAAAAAAAAATAATAATAAAATCAAGGGTTTTTTAGTCTATGCACTGAAAAGAGACAATAGCAAAGACTTTTTTTTTTTTTTTTTTTTTTTTAAATTAAAAAAATTATTATTTTGTAGAGATTTGTGATGTCTTAGCAACTAATGTTGATAATATGTTGAAAGTGGTGCATATCTGTATCTTTCTTGTTGTTAGCAGACAGTACGGGAATGAAAGTTTCTCTACATGTCAGACCAAATTCATATCTTACCAAATTCTGACAATATCCAACAGCAGCTCAAAAGAGGAAGGAAAAAGGAAAAACAGGCTTATTTTGTAACAATATTACAATCAACGTACCCTTCAAAATTATTGAACAATGCATTTACTACAATTCAAATTCCCTTTAGAAGATAATTTGTGATTGTTAGCAGGACTAAACCTAATACAGAGAAAGAAGTGATATTGACTGGAAGAGTTCTCTGATTATATCTCCTGATATAAACAAAAGATAAAATCTAAAAATTGATATATCTTGATTCATTTCATTTTCCAGATTTTGAAGATATATGTACTTAATAACACCTTCAAGCTGCTAACTTATGCTCACTGATGACTGAATGTTTGCTTTTGCATTAACATTGATTTTCATTTATAAAGCTGAACCTTACCCACGCTACCTGTACTGATCTTCTGTATTAGTTCCCTGAGCTGAGAGAGATGGGGAGCAGCACAAAGCACTCATAATTGAGAAGGAAACAGTTTGCAACCTGCTACTCCACCTAGACTATCACAAGAGTATGAGATAGATCCATCTAAGGGCATCCACCTAAGGGATCTGAGGCAGCTGGCAGAAGTTCTTGCCGAGCTGCTATGAATCATTTATCAGCAGTCATTGTCAACAGTAGAGGTTCCAGACAACTGAAGAATTGCCACTGTGATTCACGATTACAAGAATTGCTGGAGGATCTGGTGAGCTACAGGTCTGTCAGCATGACCTTGGTGCCAGGGAAGGTCAAAGAGCTGACCGTCTTGTGCAGGGCTACCAGGCCTAGCCAACATGGGTTCATAAAAGACAAGTCTGCTTGATCAGTATGATTTCCTTTGATGACCAGGTGACCTAGATAGATGAGGGAAAGGTAGTTTACCTAGATTTTAAAAAAAATCTGATTCTCTTTAGCACAATATTGTCCTGGAGTAGCTGTAAGCCTCTTGTTTGGATAGATGAACTCTGCTGGGTGAGAAAGTAGCTGGTTGGCCCGGAAAGCAGAGATGAATGGAGTTAAATCCAGCTAGCAACTGGTCCTGAGTGATGTTCCCTAGTGGTTGGTATTGGGGCCCATCCTGTTTAATATCTTTATTGATGATCTGGACAAGGGGAGTGAGAGCACCTTCAGTAAGTATGCAGGTGACAAAGATAGGAAGTGATGTTCTGCTTGAATGTAGGAAACAAGGCTTTCACAACAAGAAATACATTGGAGCTGGAACTTATCCAGAGAATGGCAATGAAGCTACTGAAGAGCTGGAGAACAAGTCTTGTAGAGAGTGGCTGAGGGAACTGGGATTGTAAAGCCTGGAGAAGAGAAGGCTCAGAGGGAGACCTTAATCACTCTATAATTCCCTGAAAGGAGGAATTGTGGTGAAGCGGGGATTGGTATCTTCTCCAGGGTAACAGCAATAGAATGAGAGAAAATGGCCTACAGTTATGCCAGAGAGTCTTGTCATGCTGGCAAGTTGCAGAAAAGTTTGCTAAAAAAGCAATATCAAATTGAGAGAAATTGTCTAGGATACTTTTTTTTTTTTTTTTTTTTTTTTAAATATTAAAATAATAAAATTAAAATAGATCCATTTCTATTCCTGTAACATTAATTGACTTTGCTAAAACATTTAAAGAAGTGTAAATATTTTAATAAAGTTCTAGAATTATATTAAACGCAGGATTGTTGACAGTATCAGAAACAAGTAAAAATAATTTATCTTGGATACTATGAATTAGAAGGATGGAATAAAATTGTGAATCTTACATAAAATAAATACATGGAAACTGGAAAAAAGAAACAGGAATTTAATACTCTGATAGATACACACTGCTCATGTAAGGAAGTAAATGATTTTCTCAAAATACACCTACTAAACTACCTTCAGGGACTTCACTATGCAGTCAGTGTCTCAGAACACAGAAATGTGTTTTCAAATACATATCAAAGCCCTCTCACTATTAAGAGGAGAAGAATTGAACATAGAATCTAATTTCCTTCAACTATGTCAATTTTGCCAATGTATTGTATCAGAAAATCTACAACAGATTTCTTCATTTTGTTCATACATAACTTCAGATGTTTTCATATTCATTTGCTAGAGCACAGCAAAAAACCTCTGAAAGGCTTAAAGCTTTACTCATGTGCATTAGACCCTATAAATACAGTTTATCATCACTAGTTGAAGAATTTCAGTCAATAAATTTTTTTTACTTAATTTTTTTACCTTTTGTTACCTTTACTCTGATTGCCAGTTAACTTCCCTTAAGCTAACACGTGGAAAAAAACAAGAGTTCTTGCTCTAGCAGATTAATTCCTCCATGCTGGGCTTTATTTTTACAAGGTATCAAAGAAATCAAGGAACAATTTATATAGCTGCTAAAAAGTACCTGTTAGGTGCCTGCCAGAAGGTAAAAATTCAAGTCACCAATAACTTCATTTTTTTTCTTTGCAAAAGTGGCCAAATATCATCCATGTTTCGTACTTTTATATCTGTTTGTAAGATGCCGGTGTTCTACTTGGAAGTAAGTCAGATAGATGACACTGAGAAACAGACTCTGGCCAATAACCTATAAGTTTTCTAGCTATTCTGTAGCAGTTAGCATAACATCAATGGATCAATACAACTATGTATTATGTTTTTATTTATTTATTATTAATTGCAGTTATTACTTTCAATTGCTGCCAGCATTTTTGTCAGTTACCCAAAAGAAATTAAGATAATGGCAAAGGATTGGCTTGAGCGTCATAATAACCTATGTATGTCTTTCAAACTCACTGAATTACCCCCACCTTCAAAGAAGCCCTTCTGCTGTTAAGAAAAAAAAAAAAAAAAAAAAAAATAAGGCTGGTGCTTTTGTCTTTTTTATCCTTTCATTTATTGCTAACAACAATTAAAACCATTGAGTTGATAGCAGCAACAGAGCAGTGCCTTTGCTAACTGAAAATTAATACTTATGGTTATTTAACACGAACAGTTACAGGTCTCCAACCAGGCTCTGTGCTGTTGAGTTTGCTGCTGCAAACTGAGCACGCTGCATGGCATCATATCCAAAGATTTTGAAAATTTAATAGAAGTATTATGAATTCACTAGAAGAATGATTTTCTCTCTTCTCTCAAATAAGCTGCGCATTCGTATAATACTTTTTTAGTATTCTAATTTCAGCTTAAATAATAAGCGTCAAGAACTCTTGACTAAAGTTACAATTTCCTACCAGAAAATAATCTGAAATTTCATTCATTAAACTCATTCCAGATATTCTCTGCCATTTTAAGGTACTAGTTAACAACTTTAGATTACTCAGATTTGTATGATTCTGCACAATGGTTAATTTAGAGCTCTGAGATAGAGTGAGGACAGATTAGGTCTTTTCCTTGGACTCTGAAGAATTACTTTTTCCTTCCGTTTTTGGTTTTGTGTTTTGTTTTGTTTTGTTTTCCCTTGATATCCCATTCACGTAATTCTTGGTAGATTTCTGAGATAGGTTTGCATGTTAACGTAAATTGTAAAACAATATTCTGTTAGTTGTCTCCTTTGGTCCATTAACCATGTACATGGGAACTGCTGAATCATGCCTAGATTTCTGATTGACCACCTGAGGCAAGCAATGAAACCCTGGAAGCATAGGTGAACTGCCTTCACCTGTGCTACCGGAAGGGGTGAAGCCTTGCTCCACCTCTACTAGACCCCATTTAAGAACTTACTGCTACTGAGGAAGGTTCTCTTTTGGAGATTGCTCCTCTTGGAGTCTTCTCAGCGAGCCTAAGATAGGGGTAAGCATTCCATCCATTCTTCTTTAGTATGATAACCTGTTTATCCTAACTTTCTTGTATAATTCTTAATTATAGCATCCATATATTCATTGATTATGCACAATGTCATGCCTCGTCTGCTGTAGGTAGAGTAGTCATAGAATCAAAGAATTGCAAGGTTGGAAACAACCTGCAACATCATCTAATCCAATTGTCCTTATGTTAACACTGCTACCATAAGCCTCTAAACAACCTCTCTTCGTTACAGCGTCCATTCAGGAAGTTGTAGAGTGCAATAGGGTCTCCCCTGAGTCTCCTTTTGTCCAGACTAAACAATCCCAGTTCCTTCAGCTGCTCCTCATATGACTTGTACTCCAGACCCCTCACCAGTTTAATTGCCCTTCTCTGGACATGCTCCAGGGTCTCAATGTCTTTCCTGTAGTGAGGGGCCCAAAGATGAACACAATACTCGAGGTGCGGCCTCACCAGTGCTGCACAGAGGGGTGATTACCTCCCTCTGCTCCTGCTGGCCGCACTATTGCTATTGCAGGCCAGGATGCTGTTGGCCCTATTGGCCACCTGGGCACACTGTCTGCTCATGTTCAGCTGAGCATCAACCAACAGGTCCCTTTCCTGTTCACAGTCTTCCTGCCACTCATCCCCAAGCCTATAGCACTGCATGTGGTTATTGTGGCCAAAGTGCAGGACCTGACACATGGCCTTGTTAATACTTCATATGTTATTGAAAATTTAATATCTTATTGCTGGGAAGAAGAAATAGAAGTTAATTTTCATTTGATCTAGCATTCTTTTCCCTTCCCTTCTCTTCCCTTTAAATCGTCAAGCCAGTTTCCATGGTTTGCCTCTGAAACTGTGAAATGGGGAAACTATCTCAAAATATTTTGGGAAAATTTCTGAAGGTTCCTTGGTGATGGCAAACCTTTCAGTGCATTTTAGGATCCAGAAGATAAACAAAAATATTTTCACTACTGCTTAACATATTGAGCTTTGATAGGGGGGAAATAAAATAATTGAGCATTGTGATGAATGCTTCCAAACTTTCCTAATGTTTCTAGAAACCAGTCTCCTTTTTTAACATAAAGAAGTGTTTTGACATCCATATTGACAAAAACGCAGCTTTATTTTCATGGTATTGTCCACTGATTCTTTTGTGACTCTGATTTAGTTTGCCACCCATTTTTTTAATATGAAATACTGTTAAAAGTCTTGTAGATGTGATATATTAAATAAAAAAGCACCTGACTTATATATATCATTAAATAAAATGTGGCACTTTGTCATTTGAAAATCATTTTAATTCTAATGTAAATGCAGATCACTTATTCGTGGAAGGTCTACTGGATAACCATCACCATTACTCCTTATATTTATCAGACCATAACTCAAAATGTTTATGGTATTGGATCTTTTGATCTGTGTTTTGCATTCTGCAATTGCAGTGTTTGTGAAGCAGTTAATAACTTGGAATCAGTTATAGTGTGATTTAGATATGTTAGGGGGAAAAAAGATTTCATTAATTATAGTCTGTTGTCTTTTTTCCCATTATTTAAGTTCATTATTTGACCAGTGTATCTGTCCTCTAAGAATAGGTAGAAACTGCTTGTATTCAACATACTGAAAATATAACCTCAAATTTTAATTTAAGTATATTTAAATATAAACTTAAATATAAACTTAAATAAATAAACTTAAATTTAAACTTAAATATAAATGTATACTTAATACATAACGAGATTAAGACTTCCTAGTTTACCACATAAATCAGAATTCATTCAAAATCCAGGCTCTACTCTCCTGAACAGCAAGATTTTGCCCCCACCTATTTAACTACATTTTGCCATCCAGACTTCTAAGCAATGAAGATAGGAAACTAGATGCCCAATGGGAAGGTGCAAAAAGAAATTAAAAAAAAAAAAAAAAAAAAAAATGGCCAGACTCTTCTCAGAAGCACATAGTAAAAGGACAGAATATTATGAAAATGGCAATTTCAATTAGCAGTTAATAAATAAAGAAAAACAGCTTGAATGTTATTATGCATTCTGTCATGGACACAGATAAGCTGTAGAAGATGTTCATTCTTGAAGATGTTCAAAACGCGTTCAGACCAATTCCTAAGAGCTCCATTATAATTACGAGTAGCAAACTGGACATAATGAATTATAGAGGCTCCAGGGTGTATGAAGTGTGGCATTTCTGCACCAGTGACTGTCAGATGCTATGACAACATGCCAGAGAAATGATCACTTTAAATGTGAAGTGTCTATACACTTCCATACGTGAAAGCACTAAATAGCTGAATTTTGTGGACTCCTACACGCTGATTTTGCCTAGGCCAATACAGAGATATAACTATTACCCAATATTGTCTTAATTCTTGCTGTCTTCCTGTGCTTTTAGCTCACCAGAAAATTATG
Organism: Centrocercus urophasianus; assembly: GCF_019232065.1. Lineage (NCBI taxonomy): Eukaryota > Metazoa > Chordata > Aves > Galliformes > Phasianidae > Centrocercus > Centrocercus urophasianus. The sequence continues at coordinate 5,200,196 of NW_024884922.1, read as the reverse complement.
CACATCTAGTATATAAACATCATTTTTTTTCTCAACTCCCATCCTTTTAAACAGAGTTGACAAACAAATGTTTTTAACATATAAATTAGAGCACCAAAATTACATTTTTTTTTGCTGGTGACTTACAAGTAAGTGTACATTGAAAATGAATCTCCACTTTCCTGCTTTTGCTTTTGTTGCACAAATTGTGAGGAGAGAAGTGAATAATGAATGAATGATGAATTAAAGGAGTCTTCCTGATTCTCAATTCTGTAAAGTACTAAACAATCTTATTTTTAATCAGTGCCAATATGAAGAAAAAAGAATATTGTATGTAGGATCTAGAGATGTAAACAAAGGAGATTTCTTTAAGTTTGCTAATTCTCTTCCTTCTTCAAGTTCTGTTTCTAAATCTTTTAGCTGTTTAACAGGCTCACAGATGTTCTGAAACACCCAAATTCCCAGGGAATAGAAATTACATTTCATCATTCTTATTTGTTTTAGAGTAGTTTCAAGAAATTTGTTTGTTGCTGTTGTTTTGCTATTTTATTAGTTTTCAGACTATGCAGAAATTTCAGTAATATTGTAACAGTGCCTTAACATTCAATCAAAATGGTTTTAAAAATCCATTTCTGCCTTTAAACAAATGTCTGTGTTTTAATGATGCTGTGGAGCCAGTAGTGCATGCTGATTTTATTAGCTGTGTGGCAGTGGATTTTCTTCCACAGAATTTTAATCCAAACTACCTTTATGGAGTTAAACAATAGAAAAATGCATATGTCATAAATCACAGAAAGCAGTAGTGTATAGACATGATATGGGTTATAAATTAAATCATTCAGTTGTAAAAGCAATAACTTATGAGGAGAGAAATTAAGGAACAGTCAATAACTTTCAGAATGAAATGAGGATTAAAAAAATGAAGTCAATGAGGCAGGATGCTCAATGAAACCTCTTTTAGGTGATGAGAACTGAGATGACTTGTACATCAACAGCCTGTAGAAGGATGAAGAAGAGATCCCTGTTAAATAATGGAGGAAAAATTAAAAGGGAAAAAAGGAAGTCAGAGTTCCTAAACTCTTATAGCTTCCTGGAACTGAAGATTTTTATGTTATTCATGTTTTGGTCTATTTACTAAGCTTAATACTGAAATACCGAGTAATGTCACTGCTTTTTAGTGCTAACTGACAGACTAGTTGAAATCTAGATTTTTTTTCAGAATAAAATAGAGAGGACGTATACTATCAACTCAAAATTCATCTCTGCAATTTCTGTATATTTGAGGGGAACAAATGTAAACAGTTATGAATTTTCAACATTATAGTACTGTGATTCTAATAGAGGGAAAAGATCTCATGGGAGAAATTGTACAACAGTTCAAAAGCTCAGGAATTACCATACCTCATCTGAGCCTCTCATGCTAATGTGAACAAACATGTAGTTCAAGCCTTGCATTTTATCTTTAAGGAGCAAAACTCTTTCAATCAATATCTTTTTTTATGAAGAACTTGACTATTGGACATGTTAAACATTGACAAGGGGCTAGGTAAGATGATTAGAGACAATATTCCTTTTGAATGTTTATGAGATAAGAGTGATGTAAGAGCAATTCTTCTGTAATAAATACCTTCTTTTATATGAAATAGTCATCTAAAAGACTTAAGTTCTGTTTCTTTTCCTGTTGTTCTGCTTTAGGCAAAACCATTGGTTGCTCGATTTTTTTTTTATTTTCCTTTTTCTCCAAATTAATTGCCTCAATTATCTTGTAGATATATTATTTTTAGAATATTTATGTTAAGTGTTCAAGTAATACATTATAAACAATTAAAGAGGATCTGAAAGATTTTCAACTCTGCTCAAGCAGAGCAGGTGTGAAATAGATGTTCCTAAAAGCACTGACATCATTGTGAATTTACCCTAACTTGCTATTATTTGTATCTTTTTCTGACATATTTGGATCTAATTTAATACTTTTGTCATCATTTTTCATCAGAAGGCAATGTGTATCATTTGACAGCATTACTGAATTAACTATTCAAGAACTAAGTATTGCCTGTTAAAAACTGTACGTTACACCTAAAAGACACAATGACACCACTAAAAAAATCACTTGTAACCCATTTACATGTGCTTTTGATTTAATTAGGAAATTAGCTTTTTTTTTTTTTTTTTAATACTTGTTTCTTAATTAAAATCTCCATGGTGTTTGCTAATTTGGAACGGGTGTACTAGCTGTATTTTGGGTTACATTTAAAACTGCCTAAAGACTTTTTCCCTGTTTCCATTTGTGTTTATTACATAAATAGAAATCTCAATTTATGAATTCCTAGTGTCATTTAAATGAAGGAAAATTGAGAGAAGAAATACAGAGTCAGTCTGATTTCCAGTGACGTCCACTTAGTATCAATTATATTGAGGAAGTCCTTTTTGAAAGAGTAATTTTTAGCCATGTAAGTTTGCATTTTCAAATCAAGGTCATAACTACTGAAAAGGCATAATGAATGCAGTCACAGATATGGCAATTTCTGCATGTCATTAATATCAAGATTCTATTGAAAAAGTAGATCCTGCAGTAACGCTCCAAGTCTACAATTAATAAAGTCAAAATTGCTGCAAATATTAGTGATGTATCTCCTAAAGAGAAGCATTAACATCTCTTTGGTACTCTTTAATTTACTCTTAGATGGGCTTATAAAGCTGACTTTTGAGATACTAATGTAACAATAATATTTCTACTGAAAAGACTATAAACCATATAGGATAGAAGTTATAAATATTCTTTTTTCTGCATCCTAATGGATCAATATTTGCATCCTGAACTTCCTGGTGTTAATAGCTACATAGAATACAGTTAAGACAAATTCTTCATTACAATCCTGTTTTCCTTTCAGGGTTGTGATCAGGGCAAATCTTTGTTTATTGGGCCAAAATCAACTAAAACAAAATGTTAGTAATAAATTAACTGCATTATGCTTTGGTAAGAATAAAGTAAATTATTTCAGAAAAGTAATTTGATATTTTATTAATTATATAACTGGGATTTATATGAATAATTTTTGCGCTCTTGACTAGTAACCTTTTTATTGATGATTAAATGGCCAACTACATAAATTAAGTCTGTCATTTGTCTTATAACAACTTACATTGGTCATTAACTGGTTGATTGGTAAAGTGTTTTATTATTGCTTTGGAAATATTACCTAAAATGAAGCATGGTAATATTTCAGACTTTATCATTTTTACTTTGATGGCACACTCTTTTTAATAAAAAGAACGTGATCTATATTAAAAACTCCAAATTTAAGTAGATTTTGTAATTTAAACTGAAGCCATAAAAATTACTTTTAAAATGTAGTCATTAGCACTTCAAAAAGTATTCAGCTTATTACCTGTAAAATATATCAGAATTTATAGAGGCATTTAGTGTTCTGATTTAAAATCAGTTTTAAAGAATTCCATATGTACTCAGTTATAACAAAAACACTGAATACATTTGATAAGGTAGCAATTCTATGCAATATTTCCTAATTAATTAAGTCCTTTTTCATAGCTTCCAAACTAGTTCAAATATGTTTTGTTTTGTTTTGTTTTCCCTTACTGTAGTTGAAATTGTGTTTATCTGAGATACATTATGGGTATATTGGGTGACTATTACTTCCTCAAGCATTTTGAATTTTAAATGTAGTATTTTACTTTCTAGGGATCTTGCCACGTACTTTATCATAACTGACTTAATGACTCAGAGCAAATTTTTTTTCCTTTGAATTAGGTGAATAACTTCTAAACAATAGTTTAGTCTTCTAATATGAGAGCTTCAGAATGAGCTCTCACAGCTCCTGTGCAGTCTATTAATAATTTGTCAGAAACCTTGCTGTTAACATCTCTTTCTATTTCTTTTAAAATATAGAGAGTTTTAAAATAGAAAGTAGTTTTGTCACCCAGCACCTAAAATTAGTCTGTGTTATAAAAGTCAATGTTTGTAAACTCTTCTTACAGTTTACAAGGTATTAAGACAAGCCTGGGAAAGGTTATGAAAAACAAGAACAAACAGCCACAGAACTTTGAGTATTATATTGAATAACTCAATGATCAAAAAGATTAATGGTGACAAGGTGGGTAAGAAAAAATAATGTTTTTCTGTTATTTTTATATTCTTTAATGAAGTATGAAAAAAAAAAAAAACAAACCATCAAATGTGTGAAGAGAGATTGCCAAGGTATGTTGCATTTTCCCATCTGCAAACTTTTGTAATTGTGTTTCTGGTATCTCTTGAAGGATTCATAGAACTCATTAAGTTATGATTGCAGGAATTCTTCCCTCCATATATTAAATAGTGCCCATCCCTAATTATACATTTTTAATGCATACAAAGTTCTTTCCTTTTTTCCTTAAGGATGGTATCATCAACACTTTACTTCATTTCAAGCTTTATTACATACATTCATAGTATAATTCATGCTGACTCTAACTGAATGTAGGTGATGGGCTATTGAGGAAGGAGAAATCATTAGGGATTTCTTATCAGTAGTCTGACAGGAGAAGAGTGGATTCCTCTAATATGTCATCCGATGTTCAATATCTTGAAAAGCCCTCAAGCATAAGTGTGCATCTGTGAAACTACAGACCTTTTCCAACGCTCTTTTCCTAGTGTTCTCAGAAAAAAATTTCATTTGCTATCTGCAAGCATGCATGCAGGGAATACTTGTCACCCAAATATTTTCAGGCTGAGAAAACATAGGCAGTTTGAATTAAGTTGTTAATTCTTTGCAAGAAAGAAGGAAAGAGAAAAGAAAAAACAAGCATCTGTCAGGTTTGACTGATATCAGTTCACAGCTATTAGTTTTGTCTAACACTGTTTACCCTTTGATTCCACAATGAAAACACACCAGATGGAACAGGGTTCATGTGTACAAGTCATCTAGACAAACGCATGAAAAGCATGTCTGAATAAAATGGATGTTCGTGGTCTTGTCAAAAGCAAATTTTAATGTTTTCAAGATGGGAGGTTACAGAAAGACAGAATCAAGAATCACAGACTGATAGGGATTGGAATGGACATGTGGAGATCAAGTAGTCTGACTCTCCTAGTAAAGGAGGTTCCTAGAGTAGATTACACAGGAAAGTACCCAGAAGGGCTTTGAATATCTAAACACAAGAAGACTTCACAACTTCTCTGGGCAGCTTGCTCCAGCATTCTTCTGTCATCACAGTAAATAATTTTTTCATCAAATTTCTATGGAATTTTCTGTTCAGTTTGTGCCCAGTGTCTCTTCTGGTATCACTTTTGGGCACCACCAAAAAAAAAAAAAATGTGGTCCCAACCACTTGAAACCTGTTCTTTAGGGTTTTTTTTAGCATTAATAAGATTCCCCCTCTAAATTTTCTCTTCTTCAGCCTGAAGAGACTCTGATGTCTTAGCCTTTACTCATTTGGTTGATGCTCTAGACCCCTGATCGTCTTTGTAACCATCCAGTAGAAATCTCTGGAAGTTCCCGTCTGTCTTGAACTGATGAGCCTGGAAATGGACAGTAATCCAGACGTGGCTTCATGAGGGCAGAGCAGATTTGGAGGATCACCTCCTTTGACCTGCTGTCAACACTCTTTTTGATGTGCCCTAGGATAACATTGGCCTTCTTGGCTACAATTGCACACTGCTGGCTCAGGGTCAGTCTGTCCATCAGGACACACAAGTCCTTTTCTGCAGAGCTTGTTTCCAGCAGGTTAGCCTCTGAATCAGGCATGTCCAACCCACAACCCACAGGTTGCAAGTGGCCCAGGCACCACTCACACTGTGGCCCGCACTCCCCACTGCTACTTCATGAAGACAGCAACCGAGCAGCCATTGACACAGGGAGGGAACAGAGTTGATAAATATTATGACACTGTGCTTAAATTGCAAGGAAGTCATATCAGTATTCAATGATTACAGCTTGAAAAACATATCCAGAAACATGCTACCAAATTCTAATTATATCAAGGAATGTTTTGTAAAGACAAAACAGAAGAATTGAAATAATTGTCACCTTAAAAAAAAAAAAAGAAATAAAAAATAAAAATATAAAACTCAAATATACTCTGTTAAATAATCTAGTTACATAATAGAAAATCTGATTGCAAAAACAGCAAAACCATTTCCTGCTAATGAGTTTGTCAAGCAAATATAATGTGTCTTGATTTAAAAAAAAAATACTATTTTTTTTCTAAAATGTTTGAGTCACCAGCCAACAGCCAGGTAAACTGAAGAAATAAGAAAATCTATCAAAAAATGTCTGGAGAGTAAATCTGCTAATTTTACATTGTATGTTTCAGCAACACATGAAAGTAGTGATACTACAGATATGAATATTACCATTTTCATTAGAGGCATTGATGATAAATACATTGTCACTGGTTTCTTTGGTGCCACTGAAAGACACATTAAATCTCTGATTATGGAGTTACCAGCAATAACTCATGTTTGATTAAATATCACTGTATCACACATCAAGAAAATTTATGTGTAAAAGCTTTAAAAACGGATAACGTCATGCAAATCATCATCAAAGCTATGAATTTCATAAAGTCTAAGGGACAGAATCACTACCAGTTCTGGGAGTTTCTTAGAAGAATGGATGGAAATTATGCTGTCATCATTTACTTTTCTGAGGGAAAGTGGCTAAGTCAGAATGAAGTGCTAAAAACACTGTATGATTTGCAAAGTGAAATCAAGTCCTTTATTAAAAAAAAAAAAAAAAAAAAAAAAAAAAAAAAAAAAGGATAATTGATGATAAAATAAAAAAAAGAAAAAAGCATAACAAAGAATGTTTTGTTTTTTTTTTTTTTTTTTTTTTTTTTTT
>NW_024884922.1:5118668-5193281 GCF_019232065.1 Centrocercus urophasianus | reverse complement strand
TTTTTTTTTTTTTTTTTTTTTTTTTTTTTTTTTTTTTTTTTTTTTGTGGATTTGTCCTCTTATTTAAACAAGTTAAGCATGTATGTTCGAAGTGAAAATCACCTTATCTGTGCAGTATTTCAGACAATGACAGCTCCTGAAATGAGAAATATTGGCGAGCTCAACTTATGGCAAATAATATGCATTTTGATACATTGGCTAAATTTAATTCTGAGATTGGTAAAATATGTGAAGCTGTGCTTTCCATTTTGATAAAGAAATTTAAGAATAGCTTTCAGGATTTCCAAAAAGCTTCATTTTTAATTTTTTTATTTTAGTATATTTGTGACGATTTTCAGTCAGTCTAAATTCATTATTTGCAATATAAATACATTATAGAGTTACAATCAGGCATTTAACTCATAAATAAATAAATAATAAATAAAAATAAAAACCTTTCGTCGTGTTTCTTTACCACAGTTCTATAATCCCTATCTCACAAGAGAAAAAATATCCCTAATTTCACAGTCATATCTTATTCATTTCATTGCTTGTTAGTAGTATTTACATTTGTGACAATTATTGTGAAGGATGAAGCACACCAAAAATCTCTGATGAACACCCTAACCTAGGAAGTGCAGTTATTTCCATTGAACCAGACACTGGTCATTAGTATCCCAAAAGCAGGGTGATGCCCCACTAGATTTATGGGTTATTTTTTGATTTCTGTTTGTTGTTGCTGCTGTTGTTGTTTTTTAATGTTTTAATAAATAATACATTTAAAAAATAAGGTTTTTTTTATTGAAATATATTAACTATATAACATACTTTGTGTGTGTCCCAAGGCAATTCCTGTACTCTCAATAAGGCCCAGGCAAGCCACAGTATTGGACAACCATGAATTAATCTATACTGTTGTATGCTGCTATTTTTCCCCGTATTTTTTCCCCATATAGATCTCTGCATTTGCCCATGTTGGCGCTCAGTAGCTTCCTCTTCACTCAACCCATCTGTACCTCTGGGGCCCTATTTCTATATTTACCTTCTCTTGCATTAAATATTGGCTTAGGCTCCTCACCATTTGCAGTCCTTACGGATCCATCTTAATGACCTTTTCATTCTTTTTGATTGTGCACAGAACACTCACTTCTTCTGATAGTTTGTTTTTTTTTTTTTTTTTTTTTACCTCAATGTGACACCACTTCTACCTCTAGCTCCAGAGAGAAGTCTCAGGTACATCCTACAGGATATATGCCAGCATTTTCCCTCAAGAATTCTTTCTCAGTAGAGGCCTCTAGTATGCAAAGGTACTTGATCCAGCATTGTTGAAGTCTGCCCAGTGGTGTAGCATCGATCTCTTTGCTAAAATTCAAGCAGAAAAAGCCTCCTACTTTGTCCTTTTCTTGCAATCAATGCTCTATTTGTGCACACTCCCTCTTCTTCTGCAGTTAGGTAGCTTTTCCCTAAACACATTGAACAATGGTTTGACATTTCCAAAGCTTTGGTCAGTTGAATACAAAAGAAGTAGGCACTTCCTCACTAGGAAACAGCCAATTAAAGTTGACTGTTAAAGTGGAGAGAAAAAAAGTGTACAGAAGCTTTCAGAATTTAATCCTAAATAGTAGCAGCAAGTAACTGTAAGTTCACAGAAAATGATGTCCAAAGAAATAATCCAAATGTTCCTATGCTCTGAAACATGTTTTAAAGTCATTTGAGTAACACAAATGCCCAAGGCAAACTTTCAGTATTGGTTCTTTTGTTCTATGTGTCAGAGTCTATGTCACAGCAATGCAACTAGGAAGGAGTCAATACTTAGTTCCAAAATGGTGGTATCTAATTCATGGAGTAAAGTCCTTAGTTCTGTCAGAGACAGAAACATCCTTATTCGTGTTCCCTTCCTTAGTTTAATGTCTGAAAAGTGATCTTTGAATGATAACCTTACGGATATTTAAAGTAATTGCAGATGAATTTATCTCATATGAAATCTCAGTAGTCATTAATGTGCTTTTGTCTAGGACACACTGCACCAAGACAGAATACAAACACAAAATCACAGAATCGTAGAATGGTTTGGGTTGGAAGGGATCTTTAATATCATGCAGTTCCAACCCCCTGCTCTAGACCAGGTTGCTCAAACTGTATCTCAACACATGGCGATGTTTTTATTTAGGCTACCTGCATTAATGAAAGGAGACTCTGAGAGATACACATGGTTGATTGGGAAGACTAGGGAATATGTAAGCAGATCCTGTCAGAACTCTTAATTTCCCCCTTTTATTTTTCGGTACTCATTAACTTAGAAAAATTTTATTCAGTGTTAGCTGACCCAAGGAGCACATTTATATTCACTCAAGCAGCAAAATGTAGACAGGAAAATGCATTTTTCAGTAACATAAAGATAGATGAGGCATACAAGGAGAGTCTTTAGAATAATAATTACATAACTAACTTAATTAGTCTTGGATTCAATCAAAAGATAGCATGTTAACACCAGTAAATTCTTTTATAACCATGGAGACTAAAACATTAAAAAAATACACACAAAAGCTTCTCCAGAGTGCTATGTAATGTTTATGGCCCTTGAGGAAGAGCACAATTGTCCAACGGGGTGAAATAGAAAATTAGAGGCAAATGTGAAACAGACTTTTACACAGTATTTCCAAAATGGAACTGAAGTGTGGGGTGGGGGGAAGGGTGGAGGCAGGAGGAACAAGCCCCCTCTGAACATTAATGACATGTCAAACAAAATAATCATGAAAGGTATCATGTTTTTTTTCAGTGCAGCTGTAATAGTTGTACTGACATAAAGACTGTAACACATGAAGCATTTTTGAAGCCCTAAGTTGATCCTCTGTTCCAGCAAAGCTGGACAAGATGAAGAACAGAAGTAGCAAATGATGTCTGCTTTTTAAAGGTAGAGAAATGAGACTTCAAAGTGACACAGGGAATCTGTGAAAGCTGCCACGTGTAACTTTTATCTGTTAATTCACAATTCATTAGGAAATTACAAGTTTTTTCCTTCATTTCTCTATATATTTGTTGTCCTGGAGATTATTTCAACTTCACTCTAAATAGTTAGGAAATTGAATATCCGTACCTGTGTTTTTGTTTGTTTGTTTGTTTTCTCATAGAAGTATTATTTCCATATATTCTCATATACACTACTGCAAATACTTACAACGTATAAATGTCCAATGAATACATGTAATCATGCAATTTGCATTGATAATGTTTGGTTTTTTTTTTCCTCCTAACAATTTAAGAGAAGGCTGATGTTCAGCAGTTGTTATTTGCCTGTTTTTGTATGAAGTATCAGTGGGGACAATGAAGCGTCTGTTGTACTAATGGTACAAACATTTTCTCACCAAGAAGAAGGGTCGATGAGCAGAGGGTTCCCAGTAGCAGTCCTGTATGACAAGTAACACTATACTTGTGAACTATCTGATTATATGCAATAAATAAATAAATAAATAAATAAAGGCTCACCAACGATGTTAGAGGATCATATATACTGTAAGATTATTCTTTAGGATCGGAAAAATTATTGGTTTATTTATTTGGTTTTTCTGTGTCTTTCTCAGATCTTCTTTTTCTTTTGACTTCTACTACTCCTTTAAAATACTCCCTTAAAAACAAACAAATAGAAAACAGAGAAAAATTTCCTTTTCTCCCCAACATTTTAACGTCGTTATTCTCTTGCTGAGAACAATTGTGATTATTTTTCCCTTGCCAGCTCAAAAAGTTCCACCCACACAGGGCCTAGAAATTATCATTATGCACCATTTTCTTCTATTTCTTGCATTACGGAGAGGTGCGAATGGAAGTAGGAAGGAAAAGGATTACATCATAACTGATGTTTAACTCATTAATGCAATCATTATTGTTTAGGAAACAAAGGAGAGCTAATAGAAATTGAGTGCAATAACAGTAGCATCAGAAAATTGTGTTTGAAAAGAAGTCATAAATAATGCATTCCTTGACTAGATTTAATAATCAATGAATTGCAAAATAAGATCCAGAGGGTGCATTATAAAACATGAATCTCTTACTTGTGTTTCTATCTTCCTCTTAGGATCTCTCTCGCACTCACACATGCACGTATCTCCACGCTGCAGTTAACGAACAAAAAAATAAAAGACTTTGTAGAAGAAACAATTTTTTACCTAAATTATTTTGAAAGGTTTGTATCTTTTTCTATAGAAAACCTGGGAATAGAAAGAACGCTGGATTCATTCATTTCCTCCCACGATTCCCACTTCTTCACAAGAAAAATGGTGAAAATTACCTTTTCATAAAAAATAATGAATGTAAATACAGATATGTACATGTGCATATCCATATCTAAATTACTTTTGTCACAAATTAGAAAAATAAATATTTTTTCTTTTGTTTCTTTTTTTTTTTCCTGAAGTTGTTATTGAAGATTTTATACTGTTTTATTTATTTATTCTATTTTATTTTATTTCATTTTTCATTTATTTGAATGGATGCATTTTAGTCTCTAATGTTTTTAGCCCACTCAATACCATGTTGGTATATTGATGAGTACTGGAGGGTAGAAGAACTTTAGACTGATCATGAACATGCCCTATTAGTATCCTTGAAGGCAAATAGAAATCATGGAATCATAGCATCATGGAGTGGATTGAGTTGGAGGGAACCTTAAAGATCACCTAGCTCCAAACATCTTACCACAGACAGATTTGTGACTCATTAGTTCACTGGTGACAGGTGACAGGACGAGGGGAAATGGCCTCAAGTTGCACCAGGGTAAGTTTAGTTTGGATATCAGGAAAAACTTCTTTACAAAAAGGGTTGTTAATCATTGGAATAGGCTCCTCAGGGAGGTGGTTGAGTCACCATGCCTGGATGTGTTTAAAAACCATTTGGATGTGGTGCTCAGGGACATGATTTAGCAGAGGATTTTTAGAGTTAGGGTAGCATGGTCAGGTTGTGGTTGGACTGATGATATTTAAGGGCTTTTCCAACCTGAGCAATTCTGTGATTCTATGATTCTGTGAATTCAAATTTATATTTTCTCATCTTCATTATCTGATAAATCATTAGGTAAATGTAGTAGGCGTCTGTGAGACACCCCATCGGGATGTGACACGGTAGGACCTCCCCTGCTCGGTGATGGATGTATGACGCATGCTTTAGGGGCGTAGATGAAGCACATAGGGTATATAAGCTAGGTTTCACTTGTAATGAGCGCCTGAAGGCCATGCTGCCATTCAGTGAGACCTGGACAGGCTGGAGAGCTGGGCAAAATAAAAACTGGATGAAGTTTAACAAAAGCAAGTGTAGAGTCTTGCATCTGGGGAGGAATAATTGCATGCACCAGTACAGGCTATGGGATGACCTGCTGGAGGGGAGCTCTGCAGAGAGGGACCTGGGTGTCCTGGTGGACGACAGGTTGGCCATGAGCCAGCAGTGTGCCCTTGTGGCCAAGAGGGCCAAGGGCATCCTGGGATGCAATAAAAGGAGTGTGGCCAGCAGGTTGAGGGAGGTAATCCTCCCCCTCTACTCTGCCCTGGTAAGGCCTCATCTGGACTACTGCATCCAGTTCTGGGCTCCCCAGTACAAAAAAGACAGGGATCTCTTGGAAAGAGTCCAGCTGAGGGCCACAATGATGGTGAAGGGTCTGGAGCATCTCTCTTATGAAGAAAGGCCGTGAGAAAAGAAGACTGAGAGGGGACCTGATCCAGGTCTATAAATATCTAAGCTGTGGGGGGCAGAATGGCAAGGCCGGACTCTTTTCAGTGCTGAGTGGAGACAGGACAAGGGGAAACGGCTGGAAACCGCTGCATAGGAAGTTCTGCACAAATGTGTGCAAGAACTTCTTTACAGTGAGGTGACGGAGCACTGGAACAGGCTGCCCAGGGAGGTTGTGGACTCTCCTTCTTTGGAGATGTTCAAGACCTGCCTGGATGCCTACCTGTGCGACCTGGTGTAGGGAACCAGCTTTGGCAGGGGGTTGGACTCGATGATCTCTGGAGGCCCCTTCCAACACCTACAATTCTGTGATTCCCTTGATTCTCTGATTTTGCTGTTGATCATACTGGTTTGTACGTGCAGCTATTTGGTCCTGACCTGGTTAGGGTCAGTAGCATAGAAGGCAATGCAACAGGTAAATGAATTTAACACATTGTATTTTTTAAGACATCGATATATAAACTTGGTTTTGTTAGGACAAGTTGCAAATAACTTCCCACACAGAGATACATCATTGATATAATGGAGATTTTACCAGTGAAATCCAGTGAATAATTCATACTGATGTGATTCTTTGCTCAACATTTAAAGCTGGATCGATGGAAAAAATGCTTTTCAATCAAATGCTCTAAGTAGCAGAGATTTCTGAGAAATCTATGTGGTTCAATATATTTAGGAAGTTAATTAGCAGACATCTCAGTTTTGGATTTAATTCATAATTTCAGAATAGTTTCAAACTCAGTATTTCATGAGGCTATAAAGAAATAAAGTTTATTTGTTATCATTTATATTAATTTCTTAACAAAATATTGCTCATTATCACTAAAAATTTGTTTTATGATGAATAATAAATAAGGAGGTAGTTGTAGGGTATAAAACTGGGTAGAACTTTCTACCAAGTAGAAAAGTACTCGGTAGAAAGTTAAATGTAAATTTTCAGTAGTCAGTATTCAGTCAATGAAATAATGATGGAATCAGAATGGAGGTTTTCTACTTGGTTTCAGAGCATTTTCATTATTCAAAATAAGAATTTTATGAGGATTTTTTTTTTAAATTTAATGGTTGTTTTTGTTTGCTTTCTCTTGAGATTCTCATACAACACAGGAGAACATGATAAAACATGAAGAAATATCAAGAATTCACATTTTGCACATGGAACAACAAAAAAGGAATCTTTTTTTTTTTTTTTAAATTTATTATCCTTACTTTATTTGGTAGAAAAAGATGTAAAAAGTTTCTATAAATAGATATTTAAAAGTAAAATAATCTACAGCGTTTAACGGAGATATCACAATATCAACGTATATTGAGTTCTCGAAACTTTTTAAAATATATATTACTTAATAAATTAAGGATTATAAATTTTAAAAAATAAAAAAAAAAAAGAAAAAGGTAACATACAGAGAGATAATAAATATTTAACTGAAATATCTAGCAATAGGTTTCTGTCTCTGCAAAAAACTGCATTTTACTTAACTGCAAGCATTTTCCTGTGTTCATTGCATTAGTTTTCCCTATTTGCAGTTGAGAAAAAAAAATGCTTCATGAACCCAATTTCCTGTACAAAGGAGAAAGGTAATATTTTGATAAATTTCAGTTTTTTTATCAGATTAATCTCATCACTGAAATACTACATATGCTTTTAATGTTAGAAAGTAAAAGAGGTGTTTTTTCTATCTACTTTACCTCTGTTAAATGTACGCTATATTTTAAGATCGTATCTTTAAGTAGCTGGAAGCACATTATCATTACATGCCTGATGTTGCCAATATGGAAAACATTAATTGCTCTTTTAGTTTCATGTAAAGTGCTTTAGAGAGTGTAATAAGATATGACTTCATCATTCATTTAAAAATGAAATTGTGTTGAGTTCATCGTGTTCCTGTGAAGAAAATATGTCCTCCTCTGGAAGTTACAAGATTTAGTCTTCTACCTGAGCTCCAGGAATGACTTTGTTTTCTCATAGTGTATTTAATTAATGCACAAGTACATGATAAATTGGTTAAAATTTTACGCTGTGTAATTTTTAAATAGCTTATTATTATTATTATTTATTCTTTTTTAAATTCAGCTCCAATACAGGACTTGAATACAGAGCAATTAAGCATACAGGAGCTACATGTTCTGTTGAGAAGCTCAGTAAGAGACTAACATTCCCAAAACTGTGCAATAGATCCCCAGCACATTCACACAGTTCTAATATAATATTCAGCTGAATCTGAATGTATTTGTTCAAAAAATAAAAATAAAAAATCTGAAATAAACATGAATGATCCATAAATCTTCATACTGAAATTCTCAAAATATGTATTCCATCATCCCAAGTTTTTTTGTGGGATAATGTTTTTACATTTTCAACTGGAAATAGCCATTGTGAATATACATGTATATCTACATGAGAAGTTCATTTTCAGTTTTGTGAGTTCTACAAATGAGAAAGAATTAAGAATTCCAAATCTTGTCATGAAGAGTTTTATGCTGTTGTTTTAATATTTGTTTGTTTGTTTGTTTTCTTGCTTGCTTGCTTACTTTTCTGTTTTAAATGGATAGAGTTCTGGTGGAACTACATTATATCTGAGACATTTATAACAAAATTATCCAGTCAGTAAATCATTCAAATAAGCAACTTATTTGCTTATCCCTTGTAAGTCCTTGTTTTGCAGCTGGATAAAGTATTAGCTTTGTGATTTTCAACATAATTCCTAACTTATTTTAAATCCAATATTGGAAGACAGTTATTACAACATCAATAAATAAATGAAGGTTTACTCTGCTACCAGGAATGCTATGTTTTCTGGCAAAAAGAAACAAACAAATAAACCTAAAAAAGAATACCCCAAAGCAATGCTTTTAGTGTAGACAATAACTTATTCCGAAACACCTTAGGTGAACTGCAAAATTATACTTGTGTGAGGACAACTGCATAATAAATCTTTCTTCAATTAACAAAAAACTCTTAAACTACATTGTTCTGATTTGTTTGGTATTTAATGTGCTTAGGAGACAGCACACAAATGAAGTCTTCTGTATCAAAACGTAATCAACTGGACATTCGTGGTACTTATTTTCATGCTTCAGCATGTGAGATGTACAATCAGGAGTAGAGTATTAATTCCGTTTATTTTCTCCAGATAAATGTATTATTATCCTTATCTTGGCTGACCATTTAATCATTTGAAAAAAGTATTTGATGGAAAGAAGAATAGTCAGGAAAGTTGGCCAAGATCAGACAATAAGTAGTGTGCTTTGAGTTATATTTATAGATGACCTGATATGCGTTAGTAAACAGCAGCATACTCGTAATTTCTCTGAGATGTAATGTTTTTAGACCATCTGTCTTTCTAAGCCATTTCTGCATACTAGAGTTATTAAACATAAGATTGAACTCAAGTAGGTATCAAAGTAAATATAAGATTGGCCTCTATACAGGGATTATTGGGTTAAATATTTAGTAGCCAGTGATATTTGAGCAAAAAATAAATTTGTAATGACACCAAATATGAGAAGAAAAAAAAAAAGTAAAGAATTTATTTTGGCTATTTGAGAATTTACAAATGTTATTGAAGAAGATGATGATTTCTTAGTCTAAAACTCCAAGGAACTAATTTTTATAGAACTGAACTATAAACCACCAGGCTTGGAATCAATCATTGGAAGCCACTCGAAGTACTCTGCTCTCTACGTTCAAATCATTCAAATCATTCAAATCATTCAGCCCAGATGACTGCATAACTTATTTTTAAAATTCATCACTAACAGAGGAATTCAATGTGTTTCAAGCAAGGTAGTCCAGATTTCCAATGTCCTTACTTCAGGTAATCAAGTAGAGAAAAATGGTTCTAATATGTACCCCACAGGCTTTGACATCAACCCCTTCATTCCTTATCCTGCTCTTAATATGTACAAGAAAAATTATTTTCCTTTTGATTTTTTTAAGGAGTCTTTCTTATGCTTCTTCTTCATAGCCTCATATTAATTTCTCTTTGGTAACATTCCTGACTTCCCAGAACTTCCAAGTTCTTTACTACTGTTATGTACATGTTTAAAGATACTTTTGTAAGATTGATTTATTTATCATGCTTTTGAAAAACTTTGAAATGTAGTGGTGATTATGAGTTATGAAAAATGGGAAATGGAAGCTCCCATACAGATCACAATGCAGCAGAACAGGGAACTACAGATATCCTTTTGTTCTTTGACAAAAGGCTTTATAAAAGACATGTTTTTCTTTAACAAATATGTCCTGCATAAGCCGCATTTCATTTGAAAATTCTACCTGACTGAATAATCTTAACATACGTTCTATAAAGAAAAGGAGGTACTACTTAAACATTCTTTATTTTGCCATCCCTGCAATTGAATAATTATGACCTTTGAGACAAATTAAAATGTTAGGTTTTAACTACATTCCAGTAACTTTTCAGATGCCAGAAAATTTTCTTGACTCATTATGGAAAGGTAGAACTGTGAAGAATAATGTCTTATACTGTGTCAGAGAGAGAAAGCAAAAATATTGATAATGACCAAGTTATCACATACAAGGCTACAGAGATTTTTGTGTCGAAATTCCTGTATTTTATAAAACAAATGTTTGTTCTTAAGGTTGTTCTCACAGTGGATGAGATTGTCCAGAATTAAACCAAACAGTAAGATCTGAAGAATTATTACAAGATTTTTCTGTATATTTTGGAAACTTCTATAAGTTTCAAGCTCATATATCTATCCTATCTTACTATGTGCTTTTTCTTGTTAAAAAACTCCACATGAATGTGAAAACATAGATGGTGTCAAATATGTTCAATTTAAAAAAAAAAAAAAAAAATTAAAAACTTCAGATATTCCCATTCTTTAGATCTAGCTACACTTATGCCTAGAACACAAACTAAGGTATGTTAGAATTAGTTTAAGGCGAATGCATATCTGACACATCCAGCACTATCCAGTTTTAGGCAGAATACAGTTTTGAGATTTTTCCCTAAGGTAGTAGAACACTAGTAGCATGATGATGTGTTGATGAGAACACAAGAGAGAAGATGAATAAAAAACCCAGCATATATTGCATAGGACAGCTTCTACCTTTCTTCATCACAGGATGATTGAGATGTGCCATCCACTACTTAGCTTCTGTTCTGCAACTCTGAAGAGGAATATAGCCTTTCCCCATACTAAAGAGCTTGAGCAGGATAATAAATCAATTAAATCTATTGATCAATTTCTGATTAAAAACAGACATATATATAGGACTTAAAACTTAAAAGCCTACTCTTAAATTAGGACAAATGTGAACAGAACAGTTTGCACAGGCAGTACCAGTACTACTAACTTGATCGGTAATCCAATTCCAATTTGTGCAAAACATCTTAGATCTTAAGTCTGTGTTTCCCACAGAAACCATGGAATCATGGAGTGGCTTGTGTTGGAAGGGATCTCAAGAATCATCAAGCTCCAACCCCCCTCCCACATGCATGGTTGCCAGCCGCTAGATCAAGTACTAGATCAGATAGCCCAGGACTCCATCCAACCTGACTTGAGGCACTTCCAGGGATGGAGCATCCACAACCTCTCTGGGCAACCTATTCTAGCACCTCACCACTCTCTCAGTAAAAAATTTCCACAGCATCTAATCTCCCTTCCTTTAGTTTAAAACCATTCTCCCTTTTTCTATCATTGTCCACCCTTGTAAAAAACATTCCTCCATGTTTATATACTCATTTTAAATACTGGAAGTCCGCAATGAGATCTCCCCTCAACCTTCTTTTCCAAACTGAACAAGTCCAGTTCCTTCTTGCTATCTTCATAGGATTGGTACTCCAGCCCTCTGATCATCTTTGTCATCGTCCTATGGACCCTCTCCAAAAGCTCCATGTCTTTCCTGTGCTGGGGGCCCTTCAGATACAGTGCTCCAGCTCAGAGCTCACGAGGGCAGAATAGAGAGGGGAGATGACTTCCTTCATCCTGTTGGCCACTCCTGTTCTGGTGGAACCCAGGATACCATTGTCTTTCCAGGCTGCAAGTACAGACAAAACAGAGGTGGGAGATAAAAACAGTAAGTGGCTTTTCCAACTGATCAGTCTATAATGGTTTTATAACTTATATAGCTGAGAACTCTCTCCCCTTACAGGACATAATGTGGTCTACCTAGACTTCAGCAAAGCCTTTGACACTGTCTCCCACAGCATTCTCCTGCAGAAGCTGGCAGCCAGAGGCTTGGATGGATACACTCTTGGCTGGGTAAGGAGCTGGTTGGAGGGCCGGGCACAGAGAGTGGTGGTAAATGGAGTCAAATCCAGCTGGCGACCGGTTGTGAGTGGTGTTCCCCAGGGGTCGGTGCTGGGGCCTGTCCTCTTCAATATCTTTATTGATGACCTCGATGAGGGCATCGAGTGCACCCTCAGTAAGTTTGCAGATGACACCAAATTGGCTGGAAGTGTGGATCTGCCTGGGGGTAGTGAGGCCCCACAGAGGGATCTGGACAGGCTGGAGAGCTGGGCTGAAGCCAATGGGATGAGTTTCAACAAGGCCAAATGCCGGGTCCTGCACTTCGGCCACAACAACCCCAGGCGACGCTACAGGCTTGGGGCGGTGTGGCTGGAAGACTGCGTAGAGGAAATGGACCTGGGGGTATTGATTGATGCTTGGCTGAACATGAGCCGACAGTGTGCCCAGGTGGCCAACAAGGCCAATGGCATCCTGGCTTGCATCAGAAACAGTGTTGCAAGCAGGAGCAGAGAGGTGATTGTTCCCCTGTATTCAGCACTGGTGAGGCCGCACCTCGACTACTGTGTCCAGTTGTGGGCCCCTCACTGCAAGAAAGATATTGAGGCCCTGGAACGTGTTCAAAGGAGGGCAACAAAGCTGGTGAGGGGTCTGGAACACAGGCCATATGAGGAGAGGCTGAAGGAGCTGGGAATGTTCAGCCTGGAGAAGAGGAGGCTCAGGGGAGACCTCATTGCTCTCTATAACTTCCTGAAGGGAGGTTGTAGTGAGCTGGGGGTCGGCCTCTTCTCTCGTGTCATTAGTGATAGGACCAGGGGGAATGGCTTCAAGCTACGGCAGGGGAGATTCAGGCTGGACACGAGGAAGTATTACTTTTCAGAAAGGGTGGTCAGGCACTGGAACGGACTGCCCAGGGAGGTGGTGGAGTCACCGACCCTGGGGGTGTTCAAGGAAAGGCTGGATGTTGTGTTGAGGGACATGGTTTAGTGGGAACTATTGGGAATAGGTGAACGGTTGGACTTGGTGATCTTTTAGGTCTTTTCCAACCTTGGTGATTCTATGATTCTATGATTCTATAAAGCAGAGAACATTTTCTCTTTTCACTGAATTACAAGCTTTCAGTAGAACCACACTGAATATACAGACTTTTGAACTGTGTATAATAGGCAGTTTCTTTTGTTATTTGGTTACCATCTCGACAAATATTTTGTTTCAGATTTTAGAACTTGTCATCCATCTGCATTTAGCTTCTGTGCCTACTGCTTTTCATTCTGCACTGATGAAGTTGTAGCAATGCCACTGTACCATGTGCAGCTCTGAGCCTGTAGGAGGTCTGTGCTGAAATCTTCTCATGTTTTTCCTTTCAGCTTAGCAGTGTGTGAACTTCCTCCCAACTGTTCAACTGAAGTATTTTACTCCTTCACTGAGCTGACAGACAATTTGGATTACTTCTGTGCATGTCTCACTTTTGGAAGAAAAGTTTTAAGTGAACTTAAAGTTCACTTTAAGTGACTGGTGATGTTCTGTGCAATATGAGCACTTTTGGGGGTTTCTTTCTCAGCTGAAAATAGTAGGTACGCAACTGATTACAGTAGCAGATGTGATTTGTGATGTCAATGCTATTTCTGGCCCCTTTTAATGGAATAATCCATCAAAATGAGAGTATAATGACAGGCAAGAGATGCATAAGCAAACAGACCTTGTGATGTCAATCCAACTTTTTTTTTTTTTTTTTTCCAGGTGAATATTACTCTGGCAATGAATGAATCACTTCTGTCTTTTCATTAGACTATTGAGAGGTGAAGACTTCTAAAGTAGCTTCAGCAAGGTGCTGGCTGTCACCTCATATCTCCATACGTCCTAGAATTTTCTTATTTACTTATTTAGAATTTTCTTTTCTAGGACAAAATATCAAAGAGCATCTTGCACGACATAATCCTCTTGGAGGAAAAGCTTATTCTGTGCTCTAAAATTTGTCTTGTTATGCTAGAAAAAGATTTTCTTTTTTTTTTTTTTAGCAGCTAGGTCAAGCCATTTTCAAGGAGTCCTGTGAATTTGGTTTGTTTCGCTTAAGTATATGTGATAACTAAGGACATTTGACTTGTTCACCTATTATTACATAGGCTTGTGTTCTACACAGTTTTATCTATGTCCTAATCTGTATGAAGGTTTAGAGATGATAAGACCTATCCTATTTTTAACGTCACATGTGGAAATTCCAGTAACTAAACTCACGGTCACAAAACTGCATTTCATTCATGCAAGTCCTTTATTGTCTCAGAAGTTTTTGTGTAACATACTAGTTTAAATCCGCACATTATGTTTTTGAAGCAGAAAAGTCCGCCAGAAAATTGTGAAAGAAAAGTCAGAAGGCCTTTGTTGCAATGTTACATATTGAAAAACATCCAAAATTCAGGACCACAAAATATGCTGTTCTTAGTATTAGAATGTTCAATGTGTATGTGGTTGGCTATTATAGATTACTTTGATTCCTTTAATAAGTAGATGCATCAACAAGCAAGATACAGAATCACAGAATAGTCAGTGTTGAAAGGCACCTCTGGAGATCTTCTAGTCCAACTTCCCTAGTCAAGCAGGGACCATGTTAGCCAGGACTGTGATTGTGACACCAGAGATATCAGCATGCACAGTGGACTTCTATGCCTGAAATCACAGAATCGTGGAAATCAAAATGAAATGTTCTATATTTTCTTGCTGTTAAAGCTCATAAATGTAGCAATTTTATTGTTTAGGTATTAAAGGTTTAAACTTTTAGACATTATCTATACTGTTGCTTAGCAGGAATGAGTCTATGAAACAAAATTCTTAGTGAAAATTAAAAGGTAGTGAAAGAAAAATGACATCTTAGAAAATACATATTTATTAGTTTATTACAATAGAAGCATTTAACATCAGAAGGTGCTAGAATGGCCTGATGAAAGCCAGATCAGGAATTCTCTGTCTGACTTACAGATTCATAGCTCTGAGCACTCCAGTACCAGAAAAAAATAAAATAAAATAAAATAAAATAAAATAAAATAAAATAAAATAAAATAAAAATGAAAATAAAAAATATCAAAAACCACAAAACAACAACAATGAGAAAACACCAAATTAAGTAATAAAACAAAAGAAAACAAACAAACAAACAAACAAAAAACTCTGTCAAACACCAAACCATCATAAACCATTGTAAAATTGTACTGGTAGTGGCTCAAGCACTTTGTATTCCAGTTTATTTATTCTCAATTTTGGTGGGAATCAGTAATAAAGAAGTTCAGCCTAATGCATGAAACAGTCTGTTTTGATCTGACAAAAGCAGGAATGCTTCCTGATTTTTCACCAATGTTTTCTGTCCTCTCCAGAGGATATGAAATACTGAAGATACGAAGGGTCCTTAGTTAAACTATATGTAGTTTTTCTCACTGTTCTACATACAATGTAGATACAATAATATTGTATGTTCTACATACAATATTACAATAATATTGTATGTTCTACATACAATAGCCACTACCTATTTGGGTGTACTGTGTTTAATTTGGAGTACAGTGTATGTATAGTGAATGGGAGAATGGGCTGAATAGCATCCATAATTTCCCCACTGTTAGGGAGCAGATAATATCTGTGCTGAACCAAAAAATTCAATCTGTTTTCCCTGATTTAAATATTACTTTAAATGTTATGTAGACTCAGCAGCAATTCCAAAGTTATACGTTGATTTCTACAATGTCTCTATAAGGCATATACCCTTATTAAAGTAATGCAGTTTATCATTTGAGCCGATATTGTCTAGACAACCGTAGTTGAATTAATGTCACTTTTGAAATACATCCGAAGAAAAATTAGGGCTTTTTGTGTGTGTGATGTAAATGACACAATATCGAACACAGAAACAAGAGAAATGGCAGTGGAATTCAAGCTGCTCAGAAATGCTGAAGTGGTGGAGCAAGGTGCATCTCTCACAGAGCCCTTTCACTATGCCTATTCTCCCAGCTCACTGTGGTCGAGAGTAAATGAATCTTTAGGCATTCACCCAACATCTTGCAAATCTCCATAAGAAATAATGTCTTTGCCAGTAAAATCAGTCTGTTCGGAGATATTCCCAAATATGAAACCAGTGATCACAGACAGAACTGAGATTACATTTACAAATAATCTCACCCTTAATAAGAAGTTGTCTGAATGCAAATTTTTCTGCATTCACTCTAGTCCCTGGCCTATGTTAAGTTCCAAACATAGCTGGAAAAATCCTGTTCCTGCTGTATGCTTTAAATTAAGTTTATTTGTTACATAAATACAGAGTTATTTTTCCTTCCCCATAAAATATGTGATTACAGAATTATGCCTAACACCTATATCTACACATATATACATATATAAAGTCATTGAATTTGTTAATTTCCTCCCTACATTTTTACCTACTTTATTTTTGGAATATAAACGATGAATATTTCTGAATGTATACAATATTTCAATTCCTTCAGAATACTATTTTATCATAAACAATGAAAAGAGTATTTAGAATTATATGCAGCTCATCTTCTCCAGATATTAACAATTCTGTATGGAAAAACAAACGTTTTGTCTGCACGAAGTCATCTGTAAAATCTTTTCACAGAATGTGATGAATATTCATTCTAGTTAAAATTACTCTTCATTTGACTTTTTGGAAAATGAAGGACTTGTTCCTATGAATAGTTTAATTTATTTATTTATTTATTTATTTATTTATTTACTTTGCTTTACTCTTCCTCACTGCACCCTGTATCACTCATTCTAGATGCTGAAATTAATGGAAATTGCTTGTTTACAGAGAAAACAGTATTTTCTAAGACAATGATTTATGTTTGGTTAGACATTCCTTCACCTCTTGTAAAATAGGTTAGTGCATAAGTTTGGAATACCTTGCCACAGAACATCAGTGAAAAGGCAGTCTCAAGCTACAATTTAGTAGTATGTTCCAAGTTTCATGATTCGTGTATTTTGTGATTTGAAAATATTCTATAAGGGATCCAATAACTTCAGTGCTTACAGGTAATCTAAAAATATTAACAAATTCCAAGTGAGATTTCATGCTAATAGTCTGGGAAAAAAAGAGAAGAAAGATCTTTGCATTACACGAGACATTCAATTATGTTGTTCATTGACTTTAAATGGATTATTGCCATGATGTGGCAAATAGAAACTACATAAAGCATTTATATTTTATTTAAACGTCAGTTACTTAATTTACTTTCTCATTATGCATTAATATAATGATCAGCCTGTTTATTAGTGTTAAATATTTCATGGATTTCACAACATTGCATAACTTACTATAAAAGAATAGAGGTCGTTACGTTACCCATTGTATCAGCAACAGTCCACACTGATAGAAAGCAGGCAAAAACTTGAGATGGAAAATAGAGGACTGGACAGTTATAATTACCTAGAAGAATCAATGTGCTATATCTCAGTCATATAGGGAAAAAAAAAAAAAAAAGAAATGCTAAAATCTATACTATCACAGGTAAAATACAGATAATCATAATAAATTGTAATTGCAGTTTAACAAAACAGTCCAGTATCACACTAAACTTAGGAAAATACATTATCTAGTAACTGAATATCACAACTATATACAGTTTGAAATGTTAAAATTCAGATCATATTTAAATTGAAATAAACAAATCCAAGTAAATCATTGCTCAATTTTATATTTCGGTTTCCATACAAAAATAATTGAGACACACAACTAAACTAACTAAGCTGAAAGATCTTTATTTTCCAAAAGTAGGCTTTCTTTGAACTAACCCAAAGAGGAAAATCATAGAATCACTCAGGTTGGAAAAGATCTTAAAGATCATCAAGTCCAATAGCAACCTAACCATACTATCCTAACTCTAACAACCCTCTGCTAAATCATGCCCCTGAGCACCACATCCAAGTGGTTTTTAAACACATTCAGAGATGGTGAATCAACCATGGGATATAGGCCATACCATCCTTCTACCAGATACCCAAGAATTTTACCTCAGCAGCTGGGGGCTGGATTTTATCTGGGGGAATTGTCAACCCCAGCTCCTCTAATCGCTTGATAATTTTGTCATGCATTATTTTTACACGTGTCAATTGATCACCTCCTATAAGGATATCATCAATGTATTGATAAAGCTTAAATTCCTTTCAAGGGAATCTGTTCAAGTTCTTTTCCCAGGACGTGGTGAGCCAAATTTGGGAGTGCTTGAACCCCTGAGGAAGGTGGGTAAAGGTATTGCTGGCCCTCCCATGTAAAAGCAAAGTGGAGTTGATCATCAAGGTGTAGGGGAACCATATAGAACATATCTTTAACATCATTAGTGGCCATAATAGCATGAGCTTGCTCCTGGATTGCTGCTAGTATTTCAGAAACATTAGGTATTTCTGCAGTTAGTTGTCCAGTGTTGGTATTCAGCCTGCGATAATCAAGTCAATCTCCATTTGCCATTTGGTTTTTTAACAGGCCACACCGAGGAGTTAAAAAGGGAATGGGGGGGTACCACAATTCCCTGTTCTTTTAATTCTGCCAGCACTGGGCTAATACCAGTACATGCTCCCAGAGGTAAAGGGTTAGGTTTAACAGAGGTCAGGTGGGAGGGGGGAAGTGTTGGTGTTATCGGTAATAAATGAATATCTAGGGGGACACCAAATATCCATTCTCTCCCTTTATCGTCTGTCCAACTTTTGCCCTTCAACATATCAAATTCTAACAAATTAAGCGGGAGAGTTCCCACAGCCATGGGGACATCCTGGGACTGCTCTTCTCCAGGTAACCTTAGCCTCACTGTTGCCACGGTCTGTGAATGTGCCCCACCCATGGCATCTGCCACAAATATCTTTCTGCAGGATAGAGTTACACCAGCATAGTCAGCATCCTCCCTTTTGATAGCTGAAACTTGTGCTCCTGTGTCTACAAGAAATGTCACTGGGACTAAGTTAGGTTCAACAATGCATGTAATTAATAGCTTTCTTCCGTTAGTTGTGAGCCTCCTAATAAACATCCACCCTTCACTCCCCCATTCACTTGAGAGGGGTGAAGGAATTAGTTTCCCAATGGCTCTGGTAGCTGTTCAGGCGTTGCAGGTGAGGGGGATGATGGGGGCACTAGGACCTGGCATTTTACTTTCAAGTCTAGTCGGCCATCCGGTAACCAGCATCTCAAGCCTATCTGTTGTCAATCCATCCATCAAATTTTGGAGAATACCCTTTTTCCAGCCCAAAGTCCAAAGCCCATTATGTTTATGATCAATGCTCCGCCTATCTGTTTTTACTGGGGACCAAGCCTTTTCAGTTCCATTAAGTTTAGGTCTAGGTGGCCTGGGGACAAAACTGGCTGCTGAAAGCCTTACTCGTCTTGATTCAGATTTACTGGGAAAAGAAACCACTGGCCCATATTTTCTTCCACAGTTAATTAACTCTTGGGCTACCTCTGCCCATGTCCACATCCTGACTGCAGATGGTTGAGGGTTACAGTTTCTTCTAACAATGCTCGGGTTCTTTCTCCTTGAGACATAGCTTGTATCCTTGCTTGTAATTATATGCCTATGGGCTTCAGTGATTCTGGAAGCCCTCTAATTAAAGGGGCCATTCTCTCAGTATCAATGGGCATCATCATGATGTGTCTGCAGCTTTCTATCATACATCAGTTGGAGACAAGCAGCCTTTTGAATGCTCTCTACTAATTGATCAGTAGTTCAGTAATGGCAAGAGGATCTCCCTTTCTAAAGGGTTGAGACCACCTATCCAATAGGAAGTCCTTTGTGTTAATGACCAGGGAGCACGATTGTAACCAGTAGTTAGAAATACTCCTGGTACCCAGTAACCTTCTGCTTCCTTTTCCATCAACCGAATCTGGTCGCCACCGGTGAGACAGTGAGACTCACCCTCCATATATATTCTGTTTCTGATTCCTTTGGAGAGTGGCTAAAGTGCTTTTTTCAGTTTCGCTAGCTAGGTGGCCGAGAACGGAATTTCCTTAACATTCATTAGAGGATCTAGATCCTTGCTGTTATCGAAGGTTTTTATCAAAGGACACAAATTGGGGCTGCTGGGGTTTCTAATTTGTCTAGTCTTTCTTTTATTTCTTGTAGTTCCTCTTGAGGAAAAGTTTTTTCTTGAGGCAAACTATGGGTGACAGTATTGCTAGTATCCTTACATGTTAACAGTTCCTTAAAAGCCATTTGCAACAAAGCCGAATTATGTTTCTCTCCTTCTAATTGTTCCTAAAGGTTCACTATTTGATTCTGCAGAGATTTTACAAATTCTTGTGCCATTCTACTAATTAGAGTTCTAACTGATTCCAGTAGTGCTTGTATGGTTTGGAGTTCTGCCGAATGCTTTTCATTTTGGAACTCCACAGCAGCTTTTAAAGCAAACCTGAGTATGGCACAAATAAACGACTTTCCTTTTCCAGCTTGTGTACGAGTCTCATTCTGTAAGACACTAATGCAGTCTGAAACACTCTGCAAATTATGCCAATTTTGGTGTGCCCAGTCCACCCCTGATAAAGAGGCAGAAGCAGCAAGGGGAGAGAGCAGCAGCATGGCCGGCCTTGGGCAGCAAGCAGGTAGCAGGAAGCAGTCATGGAGCCAATCTGGGAGGAAGCAGCAGGACTCAGGTAGGAGGCCCAGGAGAGTCTGTCAGCATGCAGGAATTCCGTAGTAAGGAATCTGATGGCAGACACCTTTGTTCTTCATCAGCATAGTGGTAGAGTGCAGAGCAAGTCCAGGAGGGAGAGGGGCAGGTTGTGAGGCTTCTCATGACAGAAACCACTTCTTCTTCATGAGGAATCTGTTGCCAGAAAACCTAAATTTTATAGTTTTCAATTACTCTTTGACTGCTCTTCTTGGTGGAGAACATGAGCAACAGTTGCTTTTTAGCTGTTTAGAACGAATCTCTCTCTCTGCTCTCGGAAAGCTTTGTTGGGAAAGAATGAGGTGGCTCAAATGGACCTAGATTGGCAGAACAAGAGTGAATTATTTCTAGTTCGATGGGCCCATGAGACCTCCGGCCATCAAGGAAGAGATGTGACATATAAGTGGGCTAGAGAACAAGGGGTGGACTTAACTGTGGATGCTATTGCACAGGTTATTCACGACTGTGACACATGCGCCACAATTAAACAAGCCAAGAGGATGAAACCTCTCTGGGAGGAAGGGCGATGGCAAAAGTACAAATATGGGGAGGCATGGCAGGTTGATTATATCACCTTGCCACAATCTCGCAATAGTAAGCGTTATGTGCTCCCCATGGTGGAGGCAACCACTGGGTGGCTTGAAACATATGCAGTACCCCATGTTACCACCTGAAACACCATATTAGGTCTGGAGAGGCAAAGCTGGGGCAACATGGCACCCCGGAAAGAATTGAGTCAGATAATGCAACTCATTTCAAAAATTCACCTGTGGATACTTGGGCCAGAGAACATGGCATTGAGTGGATTTATCATATCCCCTATCATGCACCAGCCTCTGGTAAGATCGAATGCTACAATGGGCTGTTGAAAACGATGCTAAAAGCACTGGGTGGCGGAACATTTAAGCACTGGGAGAAGTATTTGGCAGAAGCCACCTGACTGGTCAACACCAGAGGATCGGTCAGTCAAGATCTCTCAAGGGAGATAAGGTACCTGTACTACATGTAAAGAACTTGTTGGGAAAAGCAGTTTAGGTCTTTCCAGCTTCTGGGAAGGGCAAACCTCTTCGTGGAATTGTTTTTGCCCAGGGACCTGGGTCCCTTTGGCGGGTAATGCAGAGAAACAGGGATGTTCAATGTGTACCACAAGGGAATTTGATACTGGGGGAGTGCAGTCAGTAATTCCATGTGTTTATACATAGGTTTGTATGTGCATGTGTTTGTATATATTAAGCATGATGTAGTGATGTAGAATAAGGGGTGGAATATCATGGTTTTATGATTTTGGTTATCGGTATTCTACATCATAATATCACGTAATGCACTGGGGCTTTGAGTACTGATGCTCAAGTTCCAGCTGCCCGTCCAGAGGAGGAGAACTACATTTTTCCAGGGGACTTTGTGGTCAGTGAGGATATATAACTCCTGGCAAGATCACCTGATGCTCTCTTCTTTGCCTGCTCTTCTTCGCCTCCGCTTCTCTGTCTGCCCTTCTGTCTGCTTTTCTTTATCGGCTCAACTGGACTGCACTTCTCACCTCAGCGTTGTGGTGAGGCCTATCCACCTTTCAGACACGCTCTCTCTGTCTCTTATTATTTTTCTGCTGATACTGTATTATAGTAAATTAGTTTGTTTCACCTCAGATCATTGCCACTGTTTTCAATTATTTTGGGGTCCCCTGTTTCCATTTTATGCAGGTGCTGATCAATAGATCCCTCCACCCCGCTGTCACGGAACCAGGCCAAACCAGCTTGTAAACCATTGACACTCTTTTATCCTACTTTTTGTCCTGCATACATGACATCCCTGGGTGCTTGAGCAAGAGTCATGTGAGTACCCCCTGAGGTGGCCATCTTCCTTGAGATAAGCTCACACAAAAGACTGTTTCATGGAAATTAAGATGTAGCTTATCTCTCTCTCGTTGCCCCTGGCCTTGTCCATCTCTGTCCTTCAGACAGAGGATTTCACAACCCTTGCCCAGGATTTGCCTGGACTTGTTCATCTGTTTCCCCAACAAGCTTTGAGACAATGATGTAAAAGAATAATCTTACACTATGTCCTTTCTGTTCTGAGGTGCCAAAACCGAACATAGTACTCGAGGTGAGACCACACCAATGGCAAATACATTGGCAGGATGACTTCCCTAGTCCTGCTCACCACACCATTCCTGATCCAAGCCAGGATGCCATTGGCCTTCTTGGCCACCTGAGCACACTGCTAGCTCATATTCAGCTGACAGTCCGTCAGTGTACCAAGGTCCTTTTCTATAAGGCAGCTTTCCAGACACTTCTCTCCAAGCCTGCTCATTAATAAAGATGTTAAGTAGAAGCTGCCCCAGAATCGAGCCCTGGGGGACACTGCTCATGACAGGCCACAAACTGGGTTTAACTCCATTGACCACAACTGATATTTCAGTGTCATCCAGGGAAATTACTACCATGGAGAAATAGGAAAAAAAAATATCTCAATCTCAGTTATATGAACGACTATAAAAATTTTGAAACTCAAATGCGAAATACTGGTTATTATCTTTCTCTTACAGAGAATACTTTCAGTGACAGCGAATCCAAACAACAGCTTTTTAGTCTGATTACAAGACTGCTGGCCTTCTGTTAAGGGAGAAAAGTGGGTAAGTTACAGAGTAATAACTCCCTTGTCATCATCATAGAGAGAAAGGAACACACACATCAGATTTATTTTCTAAGATTTGATGTGGACAACATAGTACCTCTGGAAATTTCTCCCTTGAGCTTTTTGCACTCCTTTGCAATAAAGAGTGATGAACACTTCACCTGTTGTCTGTGCACGCAGTTCTGCACAGCCCTCACCCATTTCTACCTATCCTTCATCTCCCTATTAGGGAAGAACTTGTTGAAAGAAAGCTGTAGAACTGGGAAGCAAAAATATGCTCTCACATTTATCATGATAGATCAAGAAGTCCCTACAATGAGTATCTTAGAAGAAATCCACAGAGAAGAAGATGACTATTAAAAGTGCAATGAATACTGGCGTAAAAATTGACTGTTTTGTTTTCTTTTTAAAATTAATTGATAACTTTTTTTTTTTTTTTTTTTTTTTTTCCCCTTCCCCCCAGAGATGTACAGGTAGAGCTCAGTAGTAAGCATAGAGGAAGCCCCAAGCAACCATTTCACTCTTCATCACTGAGAGCTCAGATGTAGCGAATTTTAACACTCCCCCTCACCTTTTCTCCATCGATTTGTAGGATACATAGGAGAAATGGAAGGATCCCAGAAGGAGGTACAATGCACCAAACGTACTGTGTTTTAAGCTAGCTGGTCAACTAAAAATGTACACTTCAAGACAATCACTTTCAGTGATGTCCAGTGGCAGGAAATGGACACAAACTGGAGCACAAGATGTTCCAAAAAAAACCATCAGGAAGTTCTTTGGTACCATACAAATGGTAGAGCATTAGCACAGGCTGCCCAGACAGGTGGTGTCTGGTGGTGTCTCCTTCCATGGAGATCTTCAAAAAAATGAGCAAAGACATTCTCACTCTGCTCTAGATCACTGCGCTTGAACTGAGGTTGAACAAGTTGGACCCAGATGTGCTTCCCAACCTCAACATTTCTGTGATTGTACAATAACTCCAGACAGGGTCTAAACATTTTGATTGTATCCAGAGTGGCTTAAATATCACATAACTTGTTGAAATAGAAAATAAATTAAATCTAATACTGAACATTCTAGAGTAAAAAAAAAATCAGCATGGTTAATGTGAGAGTAAATTTCCGCTGAAGAAGGAGGATCTAATCTAAATTAGTTCTAATCTAATCTTACCCTAAAGGAGGGGAGATTTAGATTAGATGTCTGGGAACGATTTTTCACTTAGAGGTTGCTGAGGCACTGGCTCAGGTTGTCCAGAGAAGCTGTGGATGCCCCATCCCTGGTGGTGTTCAAGGTCTAGTTGACTGGGGCCTTGGGCAGCCTGGTCTTGCACTTGTTTTAGTGGTTGACAATCCTGCCCATGGCAGCTGATTGGAAGTAGGTGATTTTTGAGGTCTATTCCAATCTAAGCCATTCTGTGATTCTATGAAATGTGACACGTATAGTTGGGTATGAATATGAGCAGGAACATGTGTAGCACAAGGTGGGTTACATAGTGTGGATTATGGTGTGCAGTCTGCAACTTCAGCTGTGCTTCAGCTCTTTTTCAAAGCTATTCAACTAATAAGATCTTCTGTCATGGTCACCATAAATGCAAATCGGTTGAATGACTAAGTAGAATTGCAAATGTGACATAAAAAGAACATAAAAGTTTATGCTCTCCTCAGCCAAGCATATTTCCACAAGTTATGTTTCTTAGTTTTTAAAATAGATTCATCAAATTAAAAAAGAAGGAAATAATTTCTCTTACAAGTGCAGAATATCAGTCCTTTTTTACAAACCGTACTTGGAGAGATAAGAGTCGGATTCCAAGCACTGCCCTTATAATTCTGACAAGATGTGAAGATGTTCCACTGGGATTCTTTTGGACAAAACCTATCATGTAAACAGCTGACAAGTTTTAGATGTCTTCTGTAGAAAATGAAATGAATCATATTTTAGATTATAAAAGAAGTCTGAATGACTGCCAGGGTTCGATATGTGTGTTGTGGTCACAGGAGTTAGCCACCTGTGAATTTACTCAATTCCACATACATATTTCATTTCACACACAGTGATTTCTGCGCTGCTGCACAGCCAGAGATGTACAGCTAGCTCATTTTGGATTATTTGGAACATGAGCTTCATGGGCTGCTTGAGCTGTATTTGCTTCACAGAATTGGTTCCTAGTCAATAAAACCAGAGTATCTCACCTCCAGACAACAATTATTTTCCTGGGTGATGAGAACTCTTGAAACTATTTTAAATACCATCAGTACTGATTATGCCCCACAAATAAATAAAATACAAAAGATTGTAGTAGACAATTTTAATTCAAATGATACAGTTCTCTCTTTCAGTGAAGTTGATATTATTTTTGTATTAGGTACTGCTGAGCTTGTCTATATTCTAGGTTTCCTCAATGAAGAGAACTTTCTCCCAGCAAAAAGAACAATCGGCTTTAGCAGATTTTCTCTCCTGCTAGCCCTGATTCTTACACAGCATAAAATTTTTTTTACCCTAAAATATTTCACATGTACCTTTGAAATTCAGTATCAAGTAACTTTTCTCTTATCTGGAATGTAGAAGCTTAAAAATATTGATAATATCACAAAAGAAAACTTCCCAGCTCTGTGTTGGGATGTCACTGGGCATTTCTAGCTGTCACAGATATCTTTTCCAAATCTTAAATTTTCTTTAATGTACTAGAATATAAGTATCTAGGAAAATAATTAAGGTTAACAAACAGAATGACAAGTTCATGTTCCTCTGACAACACATAGTCATGGTTGTCTGCTTTATCCTCTTTTCCAATTTTAAGGTAAGGACCATTATATACACACACACACAGACAAAAAAAAAAAAAAAAAAAAAAAAAAAGGGGGGGGGGTAACATAAATCATAAGTGACTAAGGAGGCAATTAAAGAAAAAAAAAGATTTTATTGAGTTCAGTTATAACTACTACAATAACAAGTTATAAACAGCATTGTTTATACTTTGACACTAGTAACAAGGTAAACAAATCACACTGCTTTCCCCCTAACTCCGTCTGGCTTGAATGCCTAACTAGAAAACATAAAACAAACTTAAAAACAAAAAACTAGAGTACATAAAACAAACTTATCTGCTAAAAGTAGTAGGAGAGCAGCTAGCTAGTTGGTCACTGTTATCTGTGAGGTAAACTCCTGGCTTCTCCTCTCAGCCAACATGTTCCTGACAGAAATTATGAAGGACTGTTTGCAACTACCTACTGTAAACAGTCTGGAATAAATCAACATTTAATTATTATTCACCTACTCTTATGTGTTGGAAAAAAAACAAACAAACAAACAAAAAAACACATTTTACCTGACCATCTAGAATGTTTCTTCCTTTCAGGTTTGCTATGAGTCTGAAACCAACGTTGCTACTCTAACAGCATACATTTTCTTCCCTCGCAGTTTACTTTGATGCAGTCATTTTGGTCCTTCTCATAGATTATACAGGCATGAGCAGGAAAGTCAGCATTAATTTTGGAAAATGACCTCTTTCAATTAGTTCTGTCTTTGCTTACATTTTAAAGGGCTGCAAACTGCTGAGTATGTCTTCAAGAAACGAGAGATGCATTCAACCTGCTGGGCACAGGCAAGTTCTTTCTGGTTGCTAATCTGGCCCTTATCCAGAGCTCACAACACTGACTGTGTGCTACCCGCTCATATTTGCACACTGCTGTGGAAGACTGTTTCTGTTCTGTTTTCACAAGATCTAAGAGTTGGCAATGCTTCCTGTGCTGTTAACACAGCCAGTTCATCCCGGTGCCAGAGCACATCCGCTTAAAGCTGGCCAGGTGCCTCTTCATCGTCACCTGAAATTTCTTCTTGTCACATTTTAGAGGGAACATTTTGGAGTCTGGCTTGCAGTGCAGGGAAGAAAGCTGGCTGCTGCAGACAGTCTCCCAGGAAACAGCCCGTCTTGTCTTCAGAGGAGTGGCTGAAAGCTTTCTGCACTCAGCGTTCTGTTGAAGGTCTCTAAAAGGGCTGGATGAGCTCCTTATGAGTGAAGTGGTCTTCTTTCTTTGAGATGTGAGGAATTTAAGCTCTGCAGAGTCATTCTGGAAGAAGAGAGACTCTTTCCTTCTGGTATTGGGGCTCTCACCCAGTGTGAGAAATCCATAAGGGGTG
This sequence comes from Centrocercus urophasianus, assembly GCF_019232065.1. NCBI lineage: Eukaryota > Metazoa > Chordata > Aves > Galliformes > Phasianidae > Centrocercus > Centrocercus urophasianus. The sequence goes on along the minus strand of NW_024884922.1, from coordinate 5,165,948 downwards.
GTGATTTTGGAAAGGTGAGGCAAAGAGAGGGCAGCTCTTGTTGCTGGGTCAGAGTGATGTGCTTCTCTCTCCAAGTCTCCAGGGAAAATTGCTTGCTCTGTTAAGCACAGTGTTCCTCTTCTGTGCAGACTTCCTCCTTTACACAGTACATCTTTCCTGATGTGGGATTCAGATTTGCTTCTAGTTGTCCTGCACTTTTGAACAACTTCATCAGACGTTTGTCTCTCTGGAGGATTCTCAGTGGTATCTTCCTCTGGTTCCTGTTGAAAAGCAATATGCTCTATGTCCAGAGAAGGGATGAAAAATTTAGGGATGCGATCAGGAGTCATGACAATGTTGAAAATGTCTGTGTTTTTCTGAGCCATTTTATCTGCAGAAGTTGGCTTGCTGATTTTGAGGCTTGTCCAAGTTAGCAAGCTTCCAATAGCACTTTTTATGGAGAGCTGGGATGCACCACCAGGCACCATTATTTCAGCCAGGAGAGCTTTCTTAAAAAAACACAGTGCTGTCTGCTGATTGAATTTGCACAGCACTGATTGCAGATGGGAAATTCATTCCTGCTTATAAAACAAAGCAAATGACGTCATCTGATAGCTAGATGTCATTGGCATGGTAACCAAAGATAAGAAGGCTTTTACACTCCTACTTATATACTTACAGTCTGATTCATGCTGCACCATTACCTTAAATAATCTTAAACATTTGATTTAATTATTTTAAAATACCAGGTTTGGTGCTAGTTCCCTAGCTATTTTCAGGAAGAAAAAAAAAGGCTGTAAATGAACCTGCAACTTTCAGACTATTTGTACTGTGTTATCTGTGCTATTGCACAAAATAGATTTAAGATTTTACTTTATGTAAAGGGTTGTGACAGTAAAATGATGTGCAAGTAGGTGTAAAAAGCATAGTTCACTTATGATTCCTTTGTTTAGCATTCAGTAAATCATACTATTTTGTGTAATTTACATTGAGATTGTGAGGGAGAAGGGTAGCAATTGAGATATCAAACAATTACTAATCTAGTATACGGAGAAGCATTGTAAGGGATCTCAAACTGCCTTTCATTGTTGTTTGTGCATGGTATTTAATGTGGAAAAAGTAGGTGCCTCAGTGAATATTCAGATTAAATATCTGTGATTAAAGGATAGACATCTGTTCAGATGCATAAAGAAGTTTGTAACTGATGTGTCAGTTTCTACTGGTCCTTGTTGTATTTCAGCACAAGAAAGATGCAGAGTTATTGGTGCAGGCCCAAAGAGGGGCCACTAAAATAATCAAAGGGCTGGAGCACCTCTCCTGTGAAGAAAGGTAGAGGGAACTGGGCTTGGAGAAGAGCTTGGAGAAGAGAAGGCTCCAGGGAGACCTCATTGCAGCCTTCCAATATTTGAAGTGAGCAAATAAACAGGGGGGATGGCTGTTTATGAGGGTGGATAGTGATAGGAAAAGGGGAAATGGTTTTCAACAGAGACAGGGGAGGTTTAGGTTAGGTATTAGGATGAAATTTTTCACTCAGAGGATGATGACACATTGGAACAAGTTGCCCAAGGATGTTGCGGATGCTCCATCCCTGGAGGCATTCAAGACCAGGATGAATGTGTTCACTGTGGCAGCCCGTGGACAACTCTGAAACAGACTGACAACTGACTTGGTGCAACAGTGAAGTCCATTTTCCAATTATTTTTAAATATCCTTTCTTGAATGCCACACAACTCCTTTCCTACCTCACTTTATATGCATGATTACCAAGAAATAACTAGAGAACACAAAAGAATGAATGGACATCTCTGCAGCATGAGTAGTTCTAGGTTGTGTTTTTACTTATTATCCTTTAATGTTGGTGACATTTTGTGAGCCGGTATTACTGTAGACCTTGAAAGCATAAAGCAAGATTCCCTATGGTACAGAGTAAAACCCATAAAATGTATTTCAATTTATTTCATGCAGTATTTTTTTTTTTTTTTTTTTTTTTTTTTTTTTTCTATTAATGTTCCTGCAGTTCTTATTTCAATTTGCTATGGTCTTGGACTAAAATTCAGTATTCACAATTAAACTGCACACTAGTGGTTATTCAGGAAGGCCATGCGTTCTTTGAATTCAGTTGCCTATATGTTTTTGTTTTGACACTGCCTACAGATTTTGGGTCATGCTGGTTCCAGGTTACGACAGCCTTTCAGAACAGTATCTACCAACTTTGGCTTGTTGAAGATAGAAACTGACAGGGTGACATTGTGGGTCCAATGGATAGTCTGTTTATCTCAGTAACACAATCATTTCAAGGAAGGAATTCTTATGTAAAAATGACTTGTCTTTACACACATATAGGCACAAAAGTATCGCAAATTCATAGAGATAAGGAAATAGAAATGGAATGAAAAAATATATATATATGGATTTAAGCTTGCTTATTTTTGATGTAAAGAAGTCAGCAATATTCAACTAATGGAGCAGGGATAACAAAAGCTATCTTGAAATCACCTTGAAATCATCTTGAAATTTCATAAACCTTCAGTGCTTTCAATGGCATTCTTGTTTTAGTACCCGGAAAACTTCTAAAAATGCAACATCTCCAACTGAATGACACATCAGAAAAAGAGAAAATTTGCAAAATTACAAGTCCTTCAGAACTCTATGGTGTGAAGTCCAGTGCTTTCCAATATTACACTTTTACAACTGTTAGAAGATAATTTTAATATGTTTAATAATATTAAATTTAATATTTAATATATTCAATAATAATTGCCTTGCCTTGCCTTGCCTTGCCTTGCCTTGCCTTGCCTTGCCTTGCCTTCTAATGTAACCAGCAAGTCTTCAGTATCTTTATCTTGCTGGAAAAGCAAATGCATAAATTTGGATATCTTAGACAATATTTTGTCTACATAACTCAACTATTAAATTCTAATTTTGTAGGCTTTTCACAGAATAAAACTTTAATGTCTGAAAGTTACACAGTCAGAAAACGGTTCTACCTTTTATCTTTTCTGTAAAGAAGGCATATTTCTGGTGTCTACAATAACTGGAATACTCAATAACTGCAATGAGCTTTTCATCTTTGACATGCATTGAAAATATTAACTAATTAATTATCACATCCCGTATGGGTAAGCAGACATTTTCTCTCTAATGTTTGCTGTACACACAAAGAGAAGAGAATGTAAATTGCTAGTGCTCAAACAGAGAAAAAAAAAAAAAAAAAAAAAAAATAATAAATAAATAATTTTAAAAAGAAGAAGAAGAAGAAGAGGAAGAAAAAGAAGAAAAAGAAGAAACAGCACTTTTTCCAGTGTGCAAAACTACTTCTGTCTCTGACTGGTCTTTGTTACTTTTTGGCCCATATCTTCACTTTGTTCACTCTTTTTCTACACTGGTCAAAATGCACTGTTGAAAAATAGTGATTTGAAGCTAAAATTTGTCCTACCTATGCTGTCCTGTTACTGTGCTTTTGTATCTGTTGTAGTTTCTCTGGAAACAAACAGGAGGCACTACTTTCAGGGCAACCAATGTAGTCTATTCCAACATATTTCTATTGATAAGTACATGGGAAAGCTAGGGTTCAGATTTTAGGAGATATCAGGACAAGACTGAAGAGCATAAAATTGTTAAAGAAACAGAAGATAAGCCCTAAACTGGCAAGCTTTTCTTCTCCTCTAACAGCTCTGAATTGTTAACATCACAGAAGAGAAGAAATGAAATCTTGGGAGTCACTTTTTAGGGCTGAAATGAATTATTTAAGAAAACTACTGTCTGTCTGCAGTCTCCTTGCTACTAAGTAGTCCATTGAAAATGAATGAAAATGACTGAGAGGAGTCTGAGTCTGAGAGGAGCCATGTTGAAATAGCACTTTGGCACAGCTTTAGGTTTATTCACTCATACTGACGTGTGTGGCTGAGTTTAACTACAGGAGAAAATAATTACTCTAGCACCTAATCTGAGTACTTTGTTAGATAATTATGCCCTCTGTTATATAAACTAATCTGAAAGTTTGTTATATGAGTAGACTCCATAGAGTTGTTTATTGTTGTAATATGACACAGCATAAACCAAGATTTTCTGTCTGTAGTTCAGCCTCTTAATCTATTGTTCATTCATGTTTTCTCTAAGTTTCAGATGGTCCTGCTAAAAAATAAATGAATCTAATTCATTTGCAGTGCTCTGTATAATATAACTTCCAAGGACACACAGACCAGTTGTGAAAAACTGCTGTCAGACAGATTTTTTGTGGTTATTGAAAATGCAGCATGGGATTTTTTTTTTATTTTTATTTTTTAACATTACATTTTTTTTCCAGAAGTGAGATGTGTTGCCTTCTGTGTGGTGAGTTTACACAATAGCCCTTTGTTACAACTGTGTAATTAAGCTTTACCAAAGCCTATGTGTTCTTATGCAATACTTCTTAATTTCTCCTATAATTTTCATGCCCTTATGTTATATTAATAATAACCAGTAACCTCAGCTTGGATGGAAACTCTTCTCAGTAGGAAGTCATGAGACATGTTCGAATGCTATATATGGGCTAGAGATTTTAGTAAAAGGCTCTTATTCATTCCATCATACTTAAATGCTTGACTGTGTCTCTGAGGCTTGGAGTCCTGTCACACACATGATCTCTACAGTGAGCTGAAAGAGGTAACTGTCCTCGTATATAACAGCAATGTCAAATCCCCGCTTGTAAAACATGCAATTCAAATAAATAAATAAATGAACAAACAAACAAACAAACAAACAAATAAGGTTGGCAAGTGAATCTAGGTCAAAAACATGTAACGAACTGGATTTGTCATGAACTGAAGTCACCAATTTGAAGTACTGCTAGGCAGAACAAAGCTATCTGATAAATGCTTTACTCTTGATCTCAAAGCAAACAAGGCAGAAAGTTGTGCCAGGATCATGGTTATAAACTGGACACTTCCATGTGAATTAGTGGAAAGAACAATAAACTAATGAAATAATCTAAAAACCAGCAATATATTGAAAGAGAGTGATGTCCTCCAGTGGAGCACAGGTAAGTTGTTCTGAAAGTAATGCCTCCCATTTATTTCCTTGGAAAACTACAACAGATACAAAGAGCACAGTAACACTGTGATTGAACAAATTTTCAGCTACAAAACACTATTTTTCAACATTGTCACCACCATTAGCTGTGCATTTTCACCAACGTGGAACAAGAGCATGCATGTTGCGCTCATAAAAATCTACACCAGTCAAGATGATTCATTATCATGGTCACCACTGCTGAAAGGCACCACTCACTGGCTCACTGTCGTAATATCCACCGGCTACTCTACTTAAGTTGTCAGAAAGGACTGATGAATTGACTTTTCTCTACATGGAAAAATTCAGGTTCACACATTTTTTTCATATGCACTTCCAAGTCAGGTGCCATTTTGTCAGCCCATCCCTGTGCTGGCATCTGTCATGCAGCAACAAAATGTAATGGAATATTGGTGAGAAAGTCCAGCTTCTATTGTCATACCATCATCTGCCTCTGAAGTTGTGGGCCAACATAATAAAATAGGAGGCACTACTTTCAGAGCAGCAATAGTACAACTTACAGAGAGGAATTTGAGTGCCCATTTAAATTATTTTTGATTCAGCTACTCCAGCACTCTGATGTTTTCAAACATCTTGGAAAATAAATAAATACTACCCTCTGCTGTTTTCCACTTGTAATTATTGTGATGGTATTCTTCTGTGTTAAACAAATCATAGCAATAATTTTTAAAAATGCTTATTTGCCTTCATTTTAAAATATAAAACATAAAAAATCCACATTGTGCTGGGATTCACTGATTTGCAATTAGTAATGGAATAGTTAAAAAGGCAAAGAAACATGGAAGGGCAACATGAGCTGTTGAACACATAGCATCTCAACCTCATGCCAAAAAGGTATTAAATGTAATCATATTTCTTAACTTTACTTCTAAACGTTCTGTATGAATAATATATGAATACTGTCAGATCCAATACATATTGCAGTACTTCCACTGGTCACATATATTTAAGGGAATATGCTGTAAGCCCATGTTCTTTGATGTGACTTATGCAACATACATCCAACATAATGCACCATTAAAAAAGGAAATCTCAGCTCCTTACTTGTATGCATTTAGAGTATGGAATCTTCCTTACAGAAGCAATATATGGAATAATTAAAAGTCTCACTGTCTCACTAGGAAGCCAATACTTCAGATAAGCAAGGATAATCATCAATTTTCTTTCCCTTCTGCTGTATCTTAGTTAATAAGCTGTATCTTATTTTGGACTTATAAATATGACTCGGATAGCTAAAAAAAAAAAAAAAAAAAAAAGGTAAAAAATTTTTACTCTTCATGATTTGCCAATTACAGTGCAGTGTAATCAGCAGCAGAGAAGGGCCTGGGTGTCTTCATCACTGCTCATCCTTCCATCTTATGTTCATGTCAGTGGTATCTTCTGTCTGATAAGCAGTCACTGTGGAGCTGGCCATAGTGCATTCAACAGAATCTCACTGATAAGAGAGTACAAATTTTGACAAGATGAGGAATAAAGGCCTGTGGGGAGGTAAATTCAGCTCCCATCTTTAAGCATCAGCTGTTCAGTCAATCTCATTTAAATGCAGTTTTCTCCCTCAGCTGTGCATCTGGTTTGATGCCTCTAATTCATGCTACCTAAGCTGCTCTAGTGCTTACTTAAAAATCATGGAGTACATACCCAATGAGCTTCAAAACTGAGACTCTGCTGATATCAGCGAAGCTGTGCCACTCAATAGCTGATTTTTTCTTTTTTCTTTTTTTTTTTTTTTTTAATGTCAGTCTACAAACTCTTAACCAGCACACTACAAATGAAAAGTTCATCTGTTTTCTTCCTTATCCTTTTATAGTCATTTGTTATAACATTTTATGTTGTACGTATTTATGATGATGGCTATTACAATTTATGCCATGTGTTTTCAAGGCTTCAGAAATGTGCACATGCACGCACTCACACAAACACACACACGCACACACACAAGGGGGGGAGGGGAATTTCTACTGTCACTCTGGATTTCTTTGCTGCCTTTGTGTTTTTTCTTTATTGTGAAATCTTTGATGCATATTTTCAAATCACTGTGCAGCATCAAAGACATTCCTGTCTTGAAACTAATGTCAGCTGTGTGACTAAATCCCTACATGGCATGGAAATTGCAGCCACTATTGTTTCTCTTATTCGTTTACCTACATGAAAATGGAAATGTTTCCTCCTGGTTTTGCTACATGAGTTATACAAAGTAAGAAGAGTAAGGTAATTCAATCCCCTGCAAAGTGGGAGGACCAATTCTGAATTCAGTGTTCAGAACGGACAATTGTGGTAAGCATTTTCAGGAGGATTTGGGGCAAGGCATCTTACCTTATGGATAGTTTTAAATTCATGATTGAATTAACCAGAAGAGGCTTTATAACTGCCACTTAAAGACATAAAGTACATTTGGAAGGTTCATAATAACTGTTTTTGGAAAGATTCTGTAGAAATATCCAATAGCAATGAAAAACAAACAGCCAAAGTTTACACTCAAGAATCTAGCTTCAAATTTTGAAGGCATTAAAAGAGAAGCTCTGGGGAAGCTCCTTAATACCTCATTGTCTTATTGCTGGTTTCTTTGAAAACAGAATTATTGAGGTAGTCCTAGTCCTCCTTGCAAGGCCCTAGCTTCTCCAAAAAGCTTGAGTGAGGCCCTGTGCAGCTTTATGGGATTTTAGTACAGACACAAGAACAAAGAAATACCAAGACTTTGGATACAAGAAATACAGTATTTTACATGAAAATAACACATATTCTATGAAAGGTATTTCTCCCCTCAGACTGAACTATATCTCCCCCAGCATTTGTTCACCCATATTATGACTCACAGACGTTTCCATCTTTAGGATCAAACACTCAGCAAAGTATTTAGATGTCCAAGCAAAGCAATTCACCTGCTTTTGGAAACAGGTCTCAATATATATATCAGAATAGATGAACATACAGCCCTATTTACTTTCTAACTCTTATGGTCTTTCTGTAGGGTAATTTTTATTTCTAGCCTGATAAACAAAAATGTTATAGTTCCTGCAACAGCAGCAAACATAAGATAAACTTGTGTCAACAGAGAGGTTGATATTGTGAAATGAAGGCTGGAGGTAAGGAAACAGAGGATGTCTCTGTGTTCATCTTTTCTTGATGATGAGTGAGATATGAAAAGCCACAAATGGCCCTGGGGGTGGTCTGGCAACACTCTCAAATTATAGTATTGTATAGTATTTTCAAATAAATGCAAGAGCGTTTTAGGCCAAGAAGGTCAAAATACAGTTGTGATCACAAATGACAGATGAAAAAAAAGAGTTGAATCATAAATGTACTACAGTATAGTTAGCCCATGCAACTCCCCACAAAGAGTAGAAGTTGGACAAAACTGTCCAAATTATCCAGAATTTCACAGAAGAACAAACTCACATGAAAACTGTTAATAGGATGAAGCACTCAGAGGATACTAGATGAGATAAGAAAGGAATTTATATCTCAAAGTGACAGAATAACTAGCTAGATATTAACACATGAAAGTTAAAAGCTGAAAAGAAATTAGTGTGACCTTTCTCACATCAAGGCAAAATACTTCAAAGTAACTTTATAGACTACACTGAACACGTTTGGACAAACTTAGGAACTTTCTTTGCAGTAATCCAGCTGTACTGTAAACATACTGAATTCCAGTTTCGCTGCAAAGAGAACCATGTTTGTTGAAGTTAAAAATAAAGTAAATTTTATATCACTGAATGTTTGTAAGAATGAATTTTAATTAACACTGAAATGTACAATTAAGCTCTAGCAATGTCATAATTGTGGTTAAATGCTAATAAGTGCTGGAAGAAGTGTAGAAAAAGGGATTTCGATTGCTAAGAAAAATTGTATTCTTACACATTGAGCAAGTGTACTTAGAAAATATGCATCTGTACAGTATTCTGTTGGCATAACAAAATTGCTGCCCCTATAAATCTATGCTAAAAGTAAGTGTTGCTACAATCACAGAAGCAAAACTTTCTTTCTTGATTTTTCCTTAGCGAAGCCTGGGAATTTATTTCTTCAGTGTGAATAATCATGCCAGGAAAGGTAAGAAGTGTTAATTGGACTTTATCTAATCTACAGATTTACATCAGATTGCTGTAGAAAAAATACCAGATTGCCATTTGAGTACTCTAAACAAAGAAGAATCTCCGGAGGTCTTTGACATGAATAATTAGCAAGTGCTTTTACAGGAAGGCGTTGGAAGGGCGGGGAACAAAGTCTGTTCTCTGCAGCCCAGCCTGGTGTTCTTTTAGTAGAAACTGTTGTTTTCGTGAGACAGGAAATGCATTATTTAGTAATTTTGACACCTGTTATTTCTCATGGAAGTAGGTTTGTTTGGAAGGGAAGCAAGGAAAAAGACAAAGAAATGAAAAAAAAAAAAATTGTTCACAGTTTAGAGCTTTAGTACTAGAAATTGAAGTTTAGGAAAGATGATTTGTCTGCCTTTCTGTTTCTTTCCAAAACTGCTGTCAGTAGTTGTTTTCTGTTTACACAGCAGTAGAGTAATATCAGCTTGCATCTTTGGATGGCAGCAGCATCCTGAGGACACGGTTCAACCTGAAATGCCCTGATTTGTAACAGTTTTGTGCTGTCCAGATGCCACTGGCTCTGGCGCTGAGCTCAGAGCTGATGCTTAAGCTGAAAGCTGATTCAGTTGACCTTTGCTGAATAATACTGGAGGGATAACAAGAACGTGAGGTCCATGTTACGTGAGACTTGGTAAGACAAGGAATCAGGTCTTATTCATCAATCCTACTGCCGACGCAAGTGTAATGATTATCTACAGCATCTGTAGGCCAAATGTATTAAGCGAAAAACAATCAAAACACTCTTGTCACCTTCAGTGGGTATCTGTGGCACAAAAGAGTTGTTATGATAATGTGTTGTATTATTATTTTTAATTGTTATAAATTAGTAGCAGTAATAACAATGTATTTTAAAAATATAGAAAATGTTGCTGAAAATATTACTGACAATACATTTTATAGAGTTTCCATTTTCCCCTTCCTTTGCTCAAAGAATTATTTCTTAGCTCGTATCCCTCTGCCTCCACTGACACTTACTTCTTACCTGTGGTGTTCTGGTGTCAGGTCTCCTCAAAATTAGTTCTGGCCCGAGTCTAGTGGCAAAATTGCAGTAAGCTTTTAAGATGTTTCAGGCAAACCTTGAAGAGATTTGTCCACTTGTATTTGAACCCCTAGGTTTTGATCTAGCTACCTGCAGATATCTCATTGTAAAATAAACTCCAGTAAAATAGGCTTATCCCAACAGATAGAAAATCTCAAAGAAAAAACAAAGTTTGAAAGATCTGCTTTCTTTTTTTATATGTGTGTGTGTTTGTGTGTATGTAATTTAAAGTTTAATTGGATCTTTTCTGGATAGTACACAGCAATTGTACTAAAGTCTGCATTTTTCAGAAGCTATTTTCTGAAGAAAGTATTTCAGTGCATCATTTTTATGTAGCTAGAGTGTGTTATGTCTCGTTACAGCAGTATGGAGCTTTGCTTTCATACATTTTTAAAGGAGGTTATAGTAAACATGAAGAAGGTACAATAATATTTGTATTGGCTCCCTAAATCAAAACAAGGTCCATAAAATTAACTCTGTTCTCCACAGACTTTAAATCTCATCCAATCTCTGGGCTGTAACATCACAGCAGATAAATGTGGGTATCAAGCCGCTTGTGCAATTCCAATTGAGCAATTTATTGCAGTTAGCTTACTTCTTAACTAAAGAACTGCAAACACTTACTGTATCCCACTATGGTCAGGCAGATACATACGCTGTAATGCCTAATAGAGCTTATTTTTGTTTCCTTGTACCTAGGAATACAATCCGAGTCCATGTTTTCCTCCCCTGTGTTAATGTGAATCTAAACCAAGAAGGTCTAAATTTTGGTCTTTTAATTTCCCAGTGAAAAACGTTAGTATCTCAAATAAAAAGCTTTCTGATTCAGGCTGATATCTTTTAGAGACAATGAAGCTATCAGAAAGATGGGAACTATGAGGAAAGAGACAGAAATGCAGTTCTGAAGGATGATGAAGCATGACTGGGAAATCCTGACTCACAAAAAAAAAAAAAAATTTGAATGCAGACATTGCTGGTTTCATGTTGTAAGACAATCCTTATTTCCTCAGCCAAGATAACACAGCAAGAACAATAAATGTGTTTCTACTTCAGACTGAAGTACAGTGATGTACAGTAATTTCCCTGTTGCCATGGTGAGAAATAGATGACATAAGTAGATGAACAAGAGATGTCAGGCAACAGCTCTCAAGTGAAAAAGTTGCTAATTGCAAAAGCAATGCTAATGGCATTATCAGAAATATTTCTCCTTCAATACTGGTTACTGAATCAAAAACAGTTTCATGGGAAATTTTATTTATTTGTTTATTCATTCATTCATTCATTGATTCATTTAAAGTTGGACTGAGCAGAAGATCTTGCTTAATCGTGCTCAAGGAAGAAACGTTTAGATCAGATGTCAGGTGAAAGTTCTTTACAGAGAGTGATGATGTGGTGGAACAGGCTGCCCAGAGAGGTTCTGGTTGCTCCAGCCCTGGAGGCATTCAAAACCAGATAGGATGGGACCATGAGCAACTTGGTCTAGAAGATATGGAGGTTGGTGGTCCTTGCCTGTGTAAGGTGGTTGGAACTTGATGATCCTTGAGGTCTCTTCCAACTCAAGCCATTCTATGATTCCAGGATTCTATTATTCTTGCCATTTGAGCTTTTTTTTTTTTTTTCAAGACAACTGGCAGCCTGTTGAAATGCAATGCATGTCTACCACTTTTGCATACTTAAACTGCTCATTAAACTGACTTATTAATGGTATAACAAAGTAAGATTCAGAACTAGACCAAGAGGTGGTGGTGGTCATCTTCTCCAAGAGTCATGATTAGCTCTCATTAAGTTAGTGGAAATACAATTAATAAATACATTTAATAGTTGTAATCCATGTGAACATAATTGCCACTGGTCGATTTTGGTTCCTGGTGAGCTTGGAGGTGTTTACACACAATGGACTAACTGGAATGGTAAGCCACTGTCCAGAAGTACGATCCAGTCTAAAATATCAGAAATTTAATGCTTTGCCTCTGCCTTTCTGCAAACATTTCCAAATAAAACAGCTAGCCCATATACAAAATGACTGCCTACTTACACAATTCTATATTCTTGCACACCTAAATTTGTTTTAGAGTTCTCTGTTCATCTGGATTTTTTTGTTTTGTTTTGTTTTACTATCAGTATGTATGAAAACCAAAACCAAAAACCAAACCAATAACAAAACTAAAAATATTTCCCACTTTTGAAAATTTTCCTTTAAGCTTTTGTTTGTCCACATTGGTTTTGCAATATAGCCTACAGAAACAATCATTTAAAAGGCAAGAATTACAGTGCATAGAATAATAATGAAATAATGTCTCTGCCTTGCATAAGTGTAAATCTGTAGTTTTAAAAGTGGGTGTGTACACACTAAGTTGTGTTCTTACCAATTTGTAACACCATTACTTAAACATACAACATGCTGGCATTAGGAAATATTTAATGTTACCTGATCTCAGCTTAATTATATGTAGCTGTCCTTTTACTTGCTAAAGTCAGCCACAAGAGGGAGATGATCACAAAATTAACTCCCTTATTGATTCTACCAATTTGTTGTTTCTAAAAAAATGTTGTGACAGATTAAATTATAGGATACTGGTACAGTTTGGAAAGATTGCCTGTTTGTTGTTACTGTTGCTTTGTGGTTCTTTTGTTTTTTTTCTTTTATTTTTTTCTTTTCTTTTTCTCTCTGTCTCTCTTTTTAGCCTTTCGGTGTTATAGACAATTTAAGCCAGCATATAAAGAAGATATTACACATTAGAACTTTGTACACTTTTTTTCTGAGGACATGATAATCACACATTCACAGAATTCAGGATTTATCTTGATATCCTGCCACCATTGTGGTAGATTATCTTTCAGGAAACATGGAAGTATTAATTTCTGCTGCTCTGTCTGTTCAAACGAAGAATGTGCACTTAAAACACTAGACTTTTAAAACATATATATATATATATATTCTAATATCTTACCATAGTGATAAACACTTGACCCCACGACACATTCTCATGCCATGTTTTCTTGTCATAGCAACCCAGTTTTCCAAGGACACTCCTGACACTTTACAAAATCAATCTTCACAATTCTTATAATTTTAAACTAGATTTTTTTTTAAATTTTCTCCTGTTGAAATCACTTTAACTAATACTTTTCTAAATATATACATTTAGAAAAAAATACATCTATATATCTGTATATCTATATCTTGTTGCTGTTGTTGATGTTATTCATTAGCGTTTTGTCATTTTGAAAGCAAATGTTTGAGTAGCACTCACATTGTCAGCAAGTCACAACTGTCTGGTCATAATTTTGTCACCTTCAAACTAAGATTCTGTTGTCTGCAGTTTCCTTACATGATGCTATATAGCCATCAGCCATTGTTTCCCTTGCTTCAACATTTTTTTTTTTTCTTTTTTTTCCCTATAGTAAGACATTTCAGTAAATGACTACAAAAATTAAGTAATAATCAACTTGGAACACACTCCTCCACTCACAGCAAATTCAAACAGTTTCTAGTGTACTAGAATATGCCTTCCTTTAAGGTGACTAATATAATCATAAAAAAATTGGGAATTGGTATTCTTGTAATAATTTGAATGATTTGAAATGCCAAATGCTTTTACATCTATTCTCTGCAGCCAAAAGGTGAGTCCAAGACCCTGAGTGATTTCAGTTTATAATTATCTTTCAATATTTATTTTAATATACCTATACATTGTCTATGTTAATACTGGAATTGCTTTGGTGAACTCTGATGACCTAGGTTGCAGTGACTGACTAAATGTAGTGATGTGTTTCTTTTCATAACCCTTTTGCCCAGAGAAAGTGTGGATACCCTATTCTTGGAGGTGATCCACGTCAGGTTGAATGGGGCCCTGGGCAGCCTACTGTGCCGGGTGGCAGCCTTGCCCATGGCAGGGGATTTGTAATTACATGATCTTTTTCATGTTTGCTTCAAACCTAAGCCATTCTATAATTCCATGATTCTATGAAAGTAAATAGATATTATTATAGTACAGAAAGATAAATTTGTTTTTCTGCATTACTGAAGATATTTTATTACACTGAAGTTAAATTTATTGTTTTGTAAAATGCTTTGCTATACATTTCTCAAATCTATTTTTCTTTTCTAATCAGTATAAATCAGCTTATTTCTCTTCTAAAACAGACAATGTAAAGGTTTATGTGAAACAAGCATGAAATTACCTAATGTAGTTATTTAGATTAGAAGTTGGTGTGAAGCTAAATGCATTTTCTGTTATTGCTTATCTACAGGACTAATTAATCAGAACAGAAATAAAACGCCTTCACAGTAAATAAGTTTTTCCTTGTGGATCTTTCTACATTCAAGTTTGTGTCCATTACGCCTTTTCCTGTCACTGTGCACTTCCAGAAAGAGCCTGGTCTCACACTCTTGAAACCCATCCTTTAGGTACCTATAAGTACTGATAAGATCCCCTCTCTATCTTCTCTTCTTTTGAATGAATTACCCTAGTTCTCTCTGTCTTTATTTTTAAGGCTCCAAGCACCTAATCATTTTCTGATGGACTCTCTCCAGTAGTTACCTGCCTTTCTTGTCGTGGGGAGCCCAGAACTGTGCACAGTATTTCAGATGTCTGCATCAGTGCACAGCAGAGGGGGAGGATTTCCTCCCTTGGCTTGCTGGCCATGATATTTTTCATGCTCCCAGATACCCTTGTCCTTTTTCACCACAAGGACATGCTAGCTCATGGCCAGCTTGCTTTCCATCAGTAAGTTTGTTTAAAGGTACATGTAAGTTTTATGAACATTGAGGAATCTTGTAGTAACAGGTAATATAATTTATATATATTTTGATATTTATATTTATCTAAGAATTAAAAAAAATAACAAAACACAAAAGAATCACATACTAGGTTTCCCTTTTTAAAATAAAGGTAAAATAAGTAAAATACTTTTTAAAAATAATTTATAAAATAATAATTTATAAAATTATAATTTTTAATAAAAGAAAATAAGATTTTAATCACTTTTTTCTTTTCTTCATTTTAATCATTCATTCATATTTACCAGAAATTTACAATGCAGTAGAAGGCATGTAGGAAAGGAAGGAAAAACTAAGATGAGCTATGCCATTTGTATTCAGTGTCTTGGAGAAGTTTCTATAACAATGCATTTTCCATTTGTTATTATTGAAGATAGTTCTGGAACATAGAAGTCCATCTTTGACTTTGGCTGGGTGAGTTCTGCTTTCCTACAAAAGGCAGAATTTGAAGGGTCATGCTGTGTGTAGTCATAACCCAGATTTTGCTTGTTAGTCCAAAAGATGATGTAAAATTTCTGGTGTTAATTCAGTCACTCTTACTTAGATAGGATACATTTTTCCATGCACAGAATGAGAGTAAAAAGAATAATAACAGTAAAATGAAAAGCATATGAACATCATCAAGATGTAAAATATTCAGTTTTAAGCAATGTGTCTAATTTCTGCCAAATCCAAATGTCTAACTCCAAAAAGACAAAGCACAGATAAAGGGCAACAGGAAAGAAAATATTTCTGTAGAGGAACACTGCAGCTATAGGGAATCAAATACATTCTGGAAAGTCAAGAAGCTGTTTGCCCTGTGGAAGATTACAGTTGCATGTTTCACATTTAAAATGAAAAGTTAGTTCTTAATAACTATGCTGTTCAGGTACATTTGTGAGGATTAATTTGTATTCATTTTTCATGTTTGAGCAATTGTGTGAAAAGTATATGAGGCTTTGAAATAAAACACCTACAGGAAGTAAATTGCAGCTTTAGTATTTGCATAATGGCTACTTTAAACATTTTTGTAGGCAATAGAAATCAACCTGTCACGAGAGAGAAATAATAGCATGCAGGTTATAAAAAAGAGTGAACATAGAACAAAGGAGAAAGTAAAGATACCAAGCTGTTCCCTACATATTAATATTTAATAAGTCATATCCATTGATTATGAATGAATTGCAAAGTTTGCAATTTGCAGACTAACTTTTGCAAATTAGGAAAGAAAAATTTAGTGCTCACTGTGCAGTGACACAGTGACATATAAGAAAAATAAGTAGCTTAATAAGAACAAAAATAATATCTATATCTTCACCATAGTAGCTTTTTTGCCAAAACACTTATATTCCTGTGTTTTTCTTATTATAGATTATGTACATGTCTTAAGAAAATTCTTGCTGAAAGAGAAGTATGATTTTAATTGCTGTATCTGGGCTTATTATATTTGTTAAAAGAGCTTTCAAAGGTTCACATAATTAGTATTTGTAAATCATGTTGGTATAATCAGAGAACAAAATTGCAAAGTATTATTCTTATTATTATTATTATCAATATTATTATTATTACATCAACATCCTCATTAAAGGCATGTAATCTCAAATCATAACTCAATATTAAATTTCCTGATATATAAGAAATCAATTTAGCTTTTGCTCTTACCATTTATGATGAGACCAAAACTGAACAATACAGATAGAGAAATGTTATATTTAATATTATTATGAAACCCTATCTCACATTAGATGGAATGGGTGTTCATTCGACTACTGACAGAAAAAATGGACGAGATCTCTATTTGTAAGAAAGAGCTTTAATCCTTATTATATTTTGTATTAGCAGAAACACAATCACTGTTTTTTCATTCTCATATTATTTTTCTAATTCAAATTTTGAAAAGAGCTTATAGTAGTTCATTTTATTGCAACTATTTATATGTATTTTTTTTTCCTCAAAAGTTTGAGGTAAATGTCACATGACAGAAAGAGAAAAAAATAAGATTTCTTTAAAGTCAAGTTACAACACTGCATTTTTCAGTACTCAATCTTGAAACAATGAACTCCGTTAAAAAACTGTGTCTTTGGACAGGTTAGACTCACAGTAACAAAAATATTTCCGTACACTGATATTTTATGCCCACCAGGAACTAATGTTAATGCAGTCAGACATTTAGTGGTATTGCAGAATTTATTGGTATCATAGGTCTCTCAAATGCATTTCCCTCCCTAAAGGCAAGATTGGCTACTTTTATTGTGATTTTTGATTAATCTTTATCTAAATTGTTCTCAAAGACTATAACATTGGGTGAGCCACAGAGATTTTATGAAATCTATTTCAATAATTTGTGATCTCTCTAATTTAGAAATAGCACTTATCAAATCATAAACATTTTCACTGTAATTTGTCTGCTACTTCTTTTCTCCACTAAAAGTACTTAAACTTGAGAGTATTTTCTGCAGAACTGCTGTCTTAGTCAATCTCCGTCTGTCTAATCCAATCCATGCAGTCTTTTATACATCATTCTATTGAACAACATCTTGTTCATTTTGCCTCAATTTGACAGCTGAGTTCTGATATGCTCCTCTGATTTGCTAAGTTCTTATCTCCGTATGATCTTTATTTTTAATACACAATCTCTGTTGGATCTTTGTGAGTCCCATACAACTCAAAATTTTCTTTGATTCTGCCCTTTAATAATTTATACACATAAATGCTCTGGAAAACTTTTTTGACTTATTTATTTTTGACTAATTCATGATGAATTCAGAGCATCTCCCTACTCCTTTAGACTTTCAAATACTGCTGTTTTATTTGCTTTGTTATTCTTCTTAGACTTGAAATCCAGCAATCCAGAAGTCTCCTGGAGTGCACTGAGAATAGCTTCCTGGTCCTGGTATTAGAAGTAGTGCTGTGCTTTAACGTCTATTTCTCATTTTCTCAGTCTGTCCACAACTGTATCCATAAAGTTTTCTAGAGTTTGTCCTTACTATGTCTTTTCCAGCCTACTTCATGCCCATTGGCAATCTCTCCAAGTAGGTCTAAATGCTTTAAGCCTGCCTCTAAGGTTTTCGATGTACATACCATTTGCGAAAAGAAAACCTCTTCATTATCCTCAATTTCTAACCCAGTATTGCTTGATATGAGAATATTCTTTCTCCTCTTCAGTCTTAATACATTAACATTCAGCGGTGTGTGTGTATAGAATAAAACTCAGGAAAATACATCAGATAATGTTAGATAAAGCAACATCTTTAATCATATGACCAAAATACGTAGGACTGGTGGGTTGATCCGCTTAAGATGAAAATACCAAAAAGGTGAGGATGATAAACTTCAGATAGTAAAACTCATATATGTGCTACAACACAAAATGAAAAGAAAACCCCCAAACTGTCTCCTGCTAAAGAAATTTCTTCCTTACTCTCTTCAACTTGCAATGACTTTCAAAGTTACAGGAAACTAGAATTTCTCTGTACAGTGCATCATTCTTCAGTTACAGACGTCTTTCCCACAATGTATAATTTTCAGTCTGTGTATTCTAGAAGATGATCCCATGTAGAGTTCCTCTCTCCCCAGGTCAATCTGTTCTGATGAAAAAGGAACACTTTCCTTTTTTCCAAAGAAATCAGTCAAATCATCAAATAAAACACTGAAGAATA
The DNA here is from genome assembly GCF_019232065.1 of Centrocercus urophasianus. Taxonomy (NCBI): domain Eukaryota; kingdom Metazoa; phylum Chordata; class Aves; order Galliformes; family Phasianidae; genus Centrocercus; species Centrocercus urophasianus. Next base: position 5,147,345 of record NW_024884922.1, on the reverse strand, counting down.
AGGCAAACATTCATAGCTCTTCTAGCAAAACAAAGCATTCAGTAACATCTGATAAAAAAGATAAAACCTGAAAAACAATCAACTGCCAACTCTTCAGTGATTATATCATGTTGGCTTACAGCCATATCATTCTTACTTCTTGAGATTCTTTGCTGCTTTTGAACTGAGCTGACTGACGTTATTCTCAAAAGTGTCACTGAGTCACAAGGAGGTTGGCATTCCTGAGATCTACAGCAACTATAACATTAGGACAAGGTCAACTGTGGGTCTGTCTAGTAGAGTCTCAAAAACCTCAAATGATGGAAATTCTATAAATTCTCTGGGAACCTGCTTCAGTGTTGCCAGTGAAGATGATTTGTTTCATGTGTAATCTAAAACTCCTGACACATTATTATCTAGGTATTCCCAAAGAGAAAAGTTTGGTTCTGCTGTTCTTATAACAGCCTTTCAAGTATCTGTAGGATCCAGTGCATGTTGTCTGTGACTCCTTATGCTTAACTTTTCACTCTCTCACTTAATACTGGATCCTTATGGGCAATTATGTCAATATTGCCAATTTCGTTGTCAATCCTACCTCCTTAAGTATGAAACTTTATTGTCAGATGATGGGTAAAGTGGTGCTCTTTATTTACTACTGGAGTCACAGTGTTGGAAAATATGAAATAAATTAAAAATAATTCTTAATTTATTTTATAGTAATAATTCTTTATTATCATAAACCTGTGTTCAGTATTTTATTTAGAAGTGATTTATTTTCTGAATCTGTTTCTAATTGGAACAGAGAACCAAATAAGAAAATGATTCCACTAAAGTGATTGGAACAGTTTTTGGTCATTATAGTTATTTTTTTTTATAATTGGATTCTAGATTTCATTGGTGCAAATTTTATATGTAAAGAAGCTCTGTGGAAGTATTTGTCAGAACCTGCAATATTTCCAATGCAAAGACATGAGATCTTTTATTAATCCTATATATGTCTATTTCTTAAGATTTTTATCTGCCAAAGTTATCGGAGAAAAGCAACCAGGGCTTTTCAGTGGTCCAAAGATTATTAATGACCTTTTAACACCAACACAAAAATACTCCACATATGCTGCAGAGCAGCAGGGCTGATCCTGGGATTTAGTCAGTTCACTAGTCCAGACACACAGGGAATGATGACACAAACTCAATATGAGTGCATCAGAAAATTCCAACTTTATTGTTAAAGCAAGCTTTATTTATAACCATATTAGCAAACTTGGCACAAACTGATTGGTTAACAACCCCGTAACAACCCCTAACCCACAAAGATGATTGGTTACACACGCTTTCATGTCTTAGTAACCATCTCTGCAGTGCCCCCCCACAGTTACTTCTTTATCTCCAACCCAAGTTCCTCCTTGTTGTTTACTTCGGGCCTCAAGGACATGGTGTCCTTGCAGAGAACATACTAGTATTTTTCCATCTGTATGTCTTTACAGCCTCCCACCTTGTCCTGCTCGTACAGCTGTTTGAGGGGCCCATGGCCCCCTTGGCTAGCAAGCCACTTGTCAACATACATACATTTACTTCAACAGTATACAAAGAGACTTTTTTTCATAATAGACCAGCAATTTTGGAGAAGGTAAATTATTTTCAAAATGTCCCAGCTCTATCTGAAGTTGTACCAAAAACTCACCAAATTTATTAATCTGCTAATAAACAGAATTAATAGAAACAGTAAAGATGTAGTGCTTGAAACACTTCAGCTGATATTAAAGGATAGCACAACCACAGAAAATGCTAATTTATAATATTTTGAACCTGCTGTGATATTTTTTTATAACAGAGGGGTGAATTTAACACTCATGAAAGGTGTCAAGTTGACAGTAATGGAAATGAGAAGCTTTCAGTTAAATCTGGAGAAGTTAGAGTGAAAGAAGAGCCAAAAGCAATACTGCCTTCCTAGAGGGTTCTGTCTCTGGAGTGGGAGAACTTTATTGCTAAAAGGGAAAAAGGAAAAAAAAGAAAAACTAAAAGGGAATGTCCCCACACCTACTTTCAATGACAACTTTGAATTTCACAATTAGGAAAAGAATGCTCTTATACTTTTTGCTCTTATTCTCACTATAAAAGTGTTCAAAGATAGAAAATAGGCACATATATTTGCTGAACTTTGTCCAGACTTCTTATCAACGCTTTAATGATTCATGGTTGTTCTAATCCATTGAGGCCAATGTCTAAATCAGTATATTTTTCCCTCCTTTGAATTATTGTCTTCTGTTATAGTTATCCCTCAGAAAAAGTACAAAGATGACATCAGAAACAGAAAGAAAAAAAAAAATGTATAACTATATAAAAGGAGAATTATATATAAAACATCAGTGACAGAAAATTTTAAAATAAGTAAAAATGGAAATGAGATTACATTACCAGAAACCTCATAAGTTTTAATTTTCACTTATTAACTCATCACATTACTATGTTTATCTGAGAGTCATAGAATGGCTTACACTGGAAGGACATTTGTTACAACTTCTCTACCATAGGTAGGGTTACTGTGTACTAGGTCAGTCTGCCCAAGGCCTGAAACATTACAAAGAGCAGACTAAGCTAATCTCTGAAGTGATTTGTTAAGGCTTTAAGACTTCATGGATTATTGTAAAGAGCACAGGCAACACTGGAAGAGGTAGCAGTAATGTCATTTGTAGCAAACATTATTTCCAATATTACACACGATCAGTAGGTCAAAAATGGAGAGACTTAAGCTGATTAATGTTACACTGACAGTCTAGAAGATAATACAAGCTACATCAGCTTTTCCATTTATTCAACTTTATTCCAGTAAGGTTATTCATGTAGGGTAAAGCTGGTTGGAAGAAATAAAACTGTTAAAAGTTTACCATAAATGTTAAGGATGAAAAACTGCTTTATTTCCCTCTTGGTCCTAAAGATGGATTTATTGATTATTTTCTTATTTTATAATCCACAATTCACAATCCACGATGAGATGGTTTTTGCTCCAAAAAGTGGATGCTCACAAGTCCGTGTGGCCAGATGGACTGCACCCTAGAGTGCTGAGGAAGTTGGTGGATGTGCAACTCTCCATCATCCTTTGGCAGTTCTGGTTAACTGGGGATGTCCTGGCAGACTGGAGACTGGCAAATGTGATGCCTACCTTCAAAAAAAGCCAGAAAGATGATCCTGGGAACTACAGACCTATCAGTCTCACCTCAGTGCCCAGGAAAGTTATGGAACAGATAATCTCAAGAGCCATCTTGGACCAATTAAAGGTCAGCCAGGGCATCAGGCCCAGTCAGCCTGGGTTAACAAATGGTAGATCCTGTTTGACAAACCTGATTTCATTCTATGACAAGGTGATTCGCTTAGTGGATGAAGGTAAGGCTGTCAATGTGGTCTACCTGGACTTCAGTAAAGCCTTTGACACTGTCCCCCCACAATATCCTCAAAGAGAAGCTGGCTGTCCATGGTTTGGATGGGTGTATCTTCCACGGGGTAAAAGAGTGGCTGGATGGCTGGACTCAAAGAGTTGTGGTCAATGGAGTTAAACCCAGTTGGTGGCCTGTCATGAGCAGTGTCCCCCAGGGCTCGGTTCTGGGGCAGCTTCTACTTAACATCTTTATGAATGAGCTTGATGAGGGGATTGAGTGCACACTCAGAAAGTTTGCAGATGACACCAAGTTGGGAGGGAGTGTTGATCTGCCAGAGGGAAGAAGGGCACAACAGAGGGATCTGGATAGACTGGATCGATGGGCCAAGGCAAACTGCATGAGTCACAATAAGTTCAGGTGTTGAGTTCTACATTTTGATCAAAGCAATCCCAGGCAACCCTACAGGCTTGTCTGGAAAGGTGCCTGATGGAAAAGGACCTTGGTGTACTGATGGACTGTCAGCTGAATATGAGCTAGCAGTGTGCTCAGGTGGCCAAGAAGGCCAATGGCATCCTGGCTTGGATCAGGAATGGTGTGGTAAGCAGGACTAGGGAAGTCATCCTGCCAGTGTACTCAGTACTGGTGTGGCCTCACCTGGAGTACTGTGTTCAGATTTGGGCAGCTCAGAACAGAAAGGACATTGAGGTGCTGGAGCAGGTCCAAAGAAGGGCAACAAGATTTGTGAAGGGCTTGGAGAATATGCCCTATGAGGAGAGACTGAAGGAAGTGGGGCTGTTTAGTCTGGCAAAGAGGAGGCTGAGGGGAGACCTTAATGCTCTCTTCCAATTCTTGACAGGTACATACAGCGAGAGTGGCTTGGTTTCGCTGGTGTCAGGTGACAGGATCAGGGGAAATGGCTTCAAGTTGAGCCAGGGTAAGTTCAGTTTGGATATCAGGAAAAACAACTTTATTTAAAAGGTTTTTAAGCACTGGAATGGGCTCCCCAGGAAGATAGTTGATTCACCATCTCTGAATGTGTTTAAAAACCATTTGGATGTGGTGCTCAGGGACATGATTTAGTATAGGGTTGCTAGAGTTAGGATAGTAAGGGCAGGTTGCAGTTGGACTTGATGATCTTTAATAGAATCACAGAATCATAGAATCATAGAATCATAGAATCATAGAATCATAGAATCACCAAGGTTGGAAAAGACCTCAAAGATCACCCAGTCCAACCGTTCACCTATTCCCAATAGTTCCCACTAAACCATGTCCCTCAACACAACATCCAGCCTTTCCTTGAACACCCCCAGGGTCGGTGATTCCACCACCTCCCTGGGCAGTCCATTCCAGTGCCTGACCACCCTTTCTGAAAAGTAATACTTCCTCATGTCCAGCCTGAATCTCCCCTGCCGTAGCTTGAAGCCATTCCCCCTGGTCCTATCACTAATGACACGAGAGAAGAGGCCGACCCCCAGCTCACTACAACCTCCCTTCAGGAAGTTATAGAGAGCAATGAGGTCTCCCCTGAGCCTCCTCTTCTCCAGGCTGAACATTCCCAGCTCCTTCAGCCTCTCCTCATATGGCCTGTGTTCCAGACCCCTCACCAGCTTTGTTGCCCTCCTTTGAACACGTTCCAGGGCCTCAATATCTTTCTTGCAGTGAGGGGCCCAAAACTGGACACAGTAGTCGAGGTGCAGCCTCACCAGTGCTGAATACAGGGGAACAATCACCTCTCTGCTCCTGCTTGCAACACTGTTTCTGATGCAAGCCAGGATGCCATTGGCCTTCTTGGCCACCTGGGCACACTGTCGGCTCATGTTCAGCCGAGCATCAATCAATACCCCCAGGTCCATTTCCTCTACGCAGTCCTCCAGCCACACCACCCCAAGCCTGTAGCGTCGCCTGGGGTTGTTGTAGCCGAAGTGCAGGTCCCGGCATTTGGCCTTGTTGAAACTCATCCCATTGGCTTCAGCCCAGCTCTCCAGCCTGTCCAGATCCCTCTGTAGGGCCTCGCTACCCCCAGGCAGATCCACACTTCCAGCCAATTTGGTGTCATCTGCGAATTTACTGAGGGTGCACTCGATGCCCTCATCGAGGTCATCAATAAAGATATTGAAGAGGACAGGCCCCAGCACCGACCCCTGGGGAACACCACTCACAACCGGTCGCCAGCTGGATTTGACTCCATTCACCACCACTCTCTGTGCCCGGCCCTCCAGCCAGCTCCTTACCCAGCCAAGAGTGTACCCATCCAAGCCTCTGGCTGCCAGCTTCTGCAGGAGAATGCTGTGGGAAACCGTGTCAAAGGCTTTGCTGAAGGCTTTGCTGAAGGCTTTGCTTTTTAAGGTCTTTTCCAACCTGAATGATTCTATTATTCTGTGATTTTAAAAGAATATATATTTCTTCACACATTCTTTTGGCTAGTTACTGAGAGGCTGAGAGATTGAGAGACTGAGTAGGGAGCTAGAGCTGACTTGCAAAAAGTTTTGTGTTTTTTTTTGTTTTTTTTTTTAATGTGCTTACATGCTGAAATTCCAATCCATCACTTCTACTTGAATATTTTTCTCTAATCTCCCTGAATTTCTGGCTAAAAGTTACTAGATTTGAAGAGCTGATCACTACACTATTTATGAAAACTTGAAGCTGAAAAACATACTATTATTTTTGAAGAAAAAAGCTGTATTTGTATGTTTTCTTCACAGATGAAATATGACTAAATTCAGCCCTCTTGCCAGCAGAGCTTATGGACTTCTTTGGACTGGAATGTCAGTAAGCATTAGTGTTTCTAACAAGTTTTCATTCCTCAACTGCACATCGTGCAGTCTGTTCAATGAAAAGAACCCCATAAAGTTACCAGAACTGGTATCAACAGCTAAACAGTTACGAGGTGGTTACTGTCCTTGAGCATTGAGATCACTTCTCCTTTTGGCACTGTTGAGCTTCACTCTGATATGACAGATGGATGTTCTCTTTGAGACGGTGCTCCTGGGTATGTCTTGCTGGAGGAGAAACTTCCCATTATGTGTACAGCAATGTAAGCAGACTTGAAATCAATTACAAGAGAATGCAAATCACCTGCATTCTTTAGCATATATACAAGTTTTATTTCCAGAAGGTATTACATTATTTCCCAGATTACATGTTTGTACCAGTAAATATGACATCAACAAAAACTTCTTTGTTATTAATCTCTCTATAGAGATACCATGGCAGGAAGTATAGCTAGAATGAGAAATCTCAGTTGCTTAAAAATAAAAACTTAAAAATAATCAATATTAAATAATTAAATTTAAATAAATAAAACAATATGCAAACTCTATTGTAATTAAGCTACATATCATCTATGTATTTTAATATGCTGTAGTATTCCTTTTATTTCTATGTTTTTGCTTTTCCCCTCTGCTGTTCAAATTATAACTGACTCCTTTCATATTAGAGCCTCAAACCATAAATGTAAAATCACAAAACTTCTGTTGCACAGGGAAATATCAGTCAAGTCAGTTTTCTCACAAGACGAACTTGTAACAAAGCCTTAAAATGTCCAGTGCCTGCTAACAAGTAAACAAAAATTGTTACTTGCCAAAGCACCAACTTTCCTTTATCTGTATAAATTTCAATTTATGTGATGATGGTGTAGATTGGTAACAAGGTTTTAAGTTGAGGGAGGGAAGATTTAGGTTGGTTGTCAGGGGGAAGTTTTTTATTGTGAGAGTGGTGAGGTGCTGGAACTGCCCAGAGAGGCTGTGGATGCCCCATCCCTGAAAGTGTTCAAGGCCAGGATGAATGGAACCCTGGGGAGCCTGGTGTGAGTTGAAGCTTGGTGATTCTTGAGGTCTCCTCCAGCCCAACCCATTCCATGATCCTATGATGTTATGAGCGCAATCTCTAAACTGTAACAATATTTTGGTATATTGTCAGGAGCACATTAGCTTGTAGAATCCCTCAACATTTTGTCACAAAGTGAGTATGTTATTCATGAACTAAAAAATAAGGAATTAATAATTTCGACAAGCTATCTGGAATAAAAGCTCTACAGCACTTATTTTGGAATGACATAGGACTTATTGCACTTTATGTTATCTACTGATTTTCACTGCAGTGTCCGTTTCCAATGATTCACTTTGAAGTATTATATGGACATTGAATTCTATTTAAATTCTACATCATGTTTAAGATGAGACCTGCAGGGCAGCTGTCAGATAAGAGAATTTAAGTAACCATATGAAAATATATTTGTATACGTATGCAAATAGAGTTGTAAAATGATACAGACCATCTGGAGCTCCAGTACAAATGGGAGTCTGGGGAACAGTACAGCTCAGGGACCTGATATCATTAACCAGCCATCTTTCTATATGTGATGACTGTATTCTTTGTGGTTGTTCTAGAGCTGAACAGAATTTTTCAAAAATAGAAATACTGTGACATTGAATTATTTTGGGGTAGACAGCAGTATAAAACTGCAGTATAGATAAAACAAACAAACATACAAAAAAAAAAAAAAAAGAATTTTTATGTATATGATGATTTAATTGCACTAAAATTAGTAGTTTCAGATTTTGTGTGTGATTGCTTTTCTATAAAATGGAAAAAGAAACAGAGTATGGTGATTTCATGAATCTATGAAACTTTTACATTGGAAGTTCTATACTAACATGTGGAAGAGCTTCTTACTCTAAGAGTGACAGAGCACTGGAACAGGTTGCCCAGTGAGGTTTTGGAATCTCCTTCTGTGGAAATACTCAAGACCTGGCTGGATGCCTATTAATATAATCTATTAAAAGTATTTGATTCAGCTGGGGGATTGGACTCAATGATCTCTTGAGTTCACTTCCAATCCCTGCAATTCTGTGATTAATTCTATGATCTCTAGAAACACATGTAATTATTTTCTCCTCCTGAAAGAATGAGAATTTTTCTCATGTTTATTGAATGGAAATAGTACACAAACATGCACTTGCAATAACAACTGCATCACAAATCCGTATCCTGCTGTACCCCAGTGAAGTTCTAGTTTACTTTTTTTTTTTTTTTTACTATGGTAAACTGGAGATTATGATTACATTTTAAAATGCCTGGAATGTTTAGCTACTCACAGACAATGAATGAGAACATAAAAGAACAATGTTTCAGCACACAAGAGAAAATAATAGAAAATAGGTAAGATCCCTTTTTCCACTTTCCTTCATTGCTTTCGGCAATTAAAGCTGCTTGCTTCATCATCCTCCTCTTTTCATGCTAATCCTCTGCTGTGCAAGAATTCATTAGTGAAGCCATGTATTTTAATGGGTTGTTTCAGAGCTTGGATTTGTACGCATATACCATTTGCTTTAGCTTGTAAGTGGATTCTCTGTTACAAAGTTTGGTTTTCATGGACTTATGCAAAAAAATTATATTATTTTGTAATATGTAATATTACAAATACATATACAAATATGTAATATGTAATAAGTAATGCCTGCACAAGTGGTCTATAGGACCCTGTTCTTTCCAGGCCATTATGGTCATATCATTCTTGCTGGATATTGCCTCCTTCATGTTGCTACTGTTTCCATTTTCACCTCTCAGAATTCTCATAAAATATTTTATCTCATGTACTTACTCTTTAAGAAATAACATCTCTGGCATTTCTGTTCCTCTATGCTTATTTTCTAGATGCATTCCATCTTCCTCACAAACAGATCAGGCTCAGGAGCTGAGTTTGCCATATGGAGTACTGTAAAAGAGCCAAGTGTCTGGAACCAGGCTTCTTGTGAGAGACCGTAGGGCAGGAATCATGAGAAATTATTAACATGGAAAAATATTTCTTTAGCTTTATCAGTTCATCTGGAAAGATATGAAGAATTGAGTCAAATTTCTGAAACAATATCTGAAGTATAATGGAAGAACAGCTAATTCTTTTTTCTGTATCTCAAAAGAATGTTGCCTCACCAGTGTAGTAAAAACAGTAACTCAGATATTCCAAAGAGATGCCCATTTTAAATCCAGGCACATAGAGAACATAAAATAATATGATCCAGGCAGTCTTGCCAAATTCTATTTTAATTCATGCTGTCATCTGTATTAAAAGCCATTCCAAGTGTCCAAATTTGTTTTTCTCCTCCTTGTACCTATTCTCCCCCATATGCCATAAGGAGCCTTCCTCCTTGCCAGTGCTTGGCTCTTCACAGTCCACCCACTCATTTTTTGCCACTCAGTCTCTTTTCTTTCTATCAAGCATTCACACTTAAATGTATTTATTTTGCCTTTTAATATTTCAGTTTTGTTCTGATGCGTTGATGTGCCGAAATTGCAGTTCCCCAAAACAGTTCTCAGACAAACTCGGGTATGCTATGTGGAAAAAGAAATGAATGCAATGGCCTTTTAAGTGCCAAATGTGACCTGGCTTCAGCTGAAAGTTGAAGGTGAAGAGCTACCACATAAACCTTATCCTCTCTGTCTTAGAAAGAAAATAATATCTTCAGAAAAAAGTCTACCTACACTCAATCATTTTTTATTTTTATTTTTTATTTTTACTTCTCCCAAGGGATAGAAAATATATGCATAAGATGTAACAGTGAGTAGCAACAATTCAAAGCATGATTCAGAGATGAAGAAACAGAAGTCTGCTAACTTTTTTAGACATTTTTTTCTGAGCAAAGTCTAACTCTTGGGATCTGGACTATTTATCAATAGTCTGTTCTTTTTTCTATGACAGTTCAAAGAAAGATTTTATTTTTTGTGTATTTAGTAGAAATTAAAAGACTGTGGATAGTAAATCAATGAAGGGAGAGACCTGAGACTGTTCAGCCTGGAGAAGACTGAGAGTGGATCTTATCAATGCTTACAAATTTCTAATAGGCAGGAGTCAAATGGATGGGGCCAGACTAATTTTGTTAGTTCTCAGTCAAAGGACAAAGGGCAATGGGCATAAACTGGAGCACAGTTTATGCTCTAAAGGAACTTCTTTACTCTGAGGACAAAAGAATGCTGGAACAGGTTTCCCAGAGAAGATGTGGAATCTCCTTCTCTGGAGATATTCAAAACCTGCCTGGATGTTCTTTTCAGCAACTCTAGGGAACCTGCTTTACAGATGGAATTGAACCAGATGTTCTCCAGAAATCCATTCCAATCCCAATGATTCTATAATCTGTTTTCAAGTACTGGCTGGAAAAAAACATTTCCTGTCAGAGGCTAAAACTGTGTTGGTGTAGGAGCTCTATTCAGTTTACATCACTGACACATAAACTCAGGAATTGCGACTTCCAGACCTTTGAGTACAGGAACACTCATTTGCAAAAGCAGGTCTTAAATAGATTTTTTGCTAGAAGACTTGGAAATTGCCTGTTGCTCAGATCTCAGTGCTGCTCTTATTTGATTTCAGTGGGGCTTCACAGTTTTGAAAAATATTTAGCATTTTCAAACAACATTAATCAGATCTATGTAAGTAGGTCGTATTTCTTCTCCCTATCCTTAACAGAGATCTTGCCCTGAGAGTTAAACATACATATGTAGATACTTTATCATAGAGACTGCTTTTTATTCATGCTTAATTGGAGCACATTTGAAAGGTAGTGAGGTATTGTAAAAAGCTGCCTGAATATCACTGATGTTTTGGAAAGAATATATTTTCTGAATTTCCTAGGCAGTTAAAAAATCATAAGCAGGAAAAAAATTGTATTTTTGATAATTCATCAATTTTTCTTAACTTGCTTTCGTATTTCTTGAAATTTCTTTTCTTATTTCCACGATTTCACAATATGCAATTATTTTATTTCTTTTGCGTGCATATATCCCACAGTGAGGAGATCTGCATGTAATAAATGACTCTGTCAGAGAGAGACTTGGACAAAATAGACTTTATTGGCGATGTTCATTACCTGTATAAAAGAATTACGAAATGAGCAGATGTATTCCAAATCTGTCTACTCACACAGTTCAACAAATTGTCACATGAGTTGTAATCTATTCTTCTCTTCTGTTGACTTCGCATATTATAACAGTCTGTATGCTTGAATGTTTTTTGTTTGTTTGTTTGTTTTTGTTGTTTGTTTGTTTTGTTCGTTTGTTTGTTTTTGCCTGCTTCTGTTTAGGCATATGTATCGTTTATCTGTGTTCAGATTTTGGTACAATGGACCCACTACAGAACACTGCTAAGATCATCTGCAATGCTCAATGAAAATCTCTATAAAAAAGATATCTTAAAAGTTTGGCACTCTTACAATAATACTTGTAAGCTGTGCAGTTAAGCCATGACATTTTATAAGAAATCAAAATACTCCTTGAGAGAAAAAGGAACAGAGAAAGAAAAGATCAGCAAGATTCTTGGTTCTAGAATTGATACAGGAAACAGGGGTAGGACATCCAAGGTCCGTGAGAGCACTCATCCAGATGTTTCAAAATATCAAAGTCTTCATGCCCACAAATTTCTCTCAGGCATCCTGTTATCCTTGCTATAATTATGAGGTTCACAACAAACTTATATTAAAAAAAAGTTTTCAGTAAACTAATTCACAATAAACGAGTTTGCAGTCAAAACCTCTGCAGCAAATGGGAATTTTAAAAAAGTAAGTTTATCACAGAGTCAAAGAATAGCTGAGGTTGGAAGGGACTTCAAGAGTTCAAATTGTCCAATAACCCTGTTAAAATAGGTACCCTGCTCAAGACAGGTCTTCAATATCTCCATAGAAGTAGAATTCACAATCTGTTCAGGTGATGTGTTCCAGTGCTCTGTCACCTTTACTGTAAAGAAGATCTTCCGTGTGTTAATACAAAACTTCCTAGTGCAAGTTTTAGGATATTACTGCTTATCCTATTGCAGCACACCACTGAGATGAGTCTGGCCTCATATATTTGCCTTCAAATCCATTTAGATACTCATAAGCACTCATCAGATCGCCTTTCAATCTTCTTTTCCCCAGGCTCAACAAACCAAGGTGACTCATCCTTTCCTCATGTGGGAAATGCCCCAAGCCCTTTAACGTTTTTGTGGCCATTTGCTGGTGTCCTTGTATAAGATTCCTGTCTTTCTTGAACTGGGGAGCCCAGAATTACACACAGTATTCTAAATGTGCCCCTACTATGGCAGAGTAGAGGGGGTGGACCACCTCAGTCAACCTCTGTTTGTGCTCTTTTTAATGCACCCCACCATACCTTCTTAGCTATAAGGACGAACTGCTGAATTACGACCAACCTGTTGCCCACAAGGCGTCCAGGTCCTTCTTTGCAGAACTCTTCTCCAGCAAGTCCTCCTAACCTGTACTAATGCATGTGGTTATGCCTTCCAAGCTGCAAGACTCTACACTTGCTATTGTTAAACCTCATTCTATCCAATGCTCTGATCTGTCCAGGTCTTGTTGAATGGAAGCACAGCCTTTTGGTACATCAACAATTTTTCCCGGCTTTGTATTATGAACAAACTTGCTATGGGTGGACTCTATCTCTTCATTCAAGTAGTTGATGAAGATGTTGAACAAAACTGGACCCAGCATGGACTCCTGGGGAACACTGTTAGTTACAGGCCTTCAACTGGACTCTGCACCTCTGATGACCTCATTCTGAGCTTCATCACCTTTCCAGGGACAGAGGAGAGGCTGACTTTCTTTCTTCCAGTCTTCAGGCACCTCTCCCATTTGTCAAGACCTTTCAAAGGTGATGGAGAGTAGTGGTTTAGCAATCACTTTTTTGCATTCTCTCAGATCATGTGGGTGCATCCCACTATGGGCCATGGATTTGCGTGCATTCATTTTGCTTAGACACTCTCTGACCGGCTCCACCCCAACCAGTGGAAAGTCTTCCTTTACTCAGATTGTCTCTCTTACCTCCAGGGCTGGGATTCCTGAAGGCTAATCTTAGCGTTAAAGGATGGAGCAAAGGAGGATTGAGGATCTCTGCCTTTTCAGCATTCCCTGTTACCAAGGCACCCACCTCTTTCAGCAGGGGATCCACACATTTCCTAGTGGTTCTTTTTTCTGACGATGTACCTTAAAAAACTTTCTTGTTATCCTTTGCCTCCTTTGCAAGATTTAATTCCAAGAGAGCCTTAGCCTTCTTTACTGCATCCCTACAGACCATGACAGCGTTCCTATATTCTTCTCAGGTGGACTGGACCTTTTTTCCACATTTCAAGGGCTTTCTTTCAGTTTATCCATGAGTGCCTTGCTTACCAATATAGGCCTCTTGCCACCTTTCCCTGATTTTTTATTCTTAGGGATGCACCAAATTTGAGCTTGTTTCCACAGGTTCCCTCTTCCAATCATTCAGAGTTTAGCCTGCTTTTATGGTGATAATCGTGCAAATTTTGATATAATTCTAGTCATACCTCAAATAGTTTTTTGTTAGTCTGCTACAACTCCCAGTGAAACAGACAGGTTTTCCTGAAGGAACTACAGCCCAAACCAAAGCTCAGAAAAAGTCTAAGTGCAAAGTAGTGGCAGAGAGAAACTGCTAAAGGTGTTTTGTCTTTGATTCTCCTGACCCCAATCTATTTAATTGGCAGTACCATAATTGGATTTTCTCCAAGCTGTGTCTGTTTGCCTGCAATGTTATGTGGTAAATAATCTGCCTGTATTTATCTTAATCTATGAGCTTTCTTGTTTCTATTTTCTCCCCTTCTCTCACTAAAGAGGGTGAAGTGTGCAGTGTCAGGCTGCCCACCTTTTTTGGGTAGATCTCCTAATCAGTTTCTTCCTGGGTACGTATTCTTTTGTGCTGTAGTGTTTTCTTTCTAATTGAGAAGCATGAGAAAGTTGGTATTCAATAACAAAGATTTTAGATTTTTTTTCCTTTTCATTTTTTGAAAGGAGAATATTACTGTAGCAATTCCACTAATAAATTCTTCTATCATTTGTCTGACACATATCTGTCCTTTTAATCTTACCTAACGCAAAATATTATACAAATTCTCAGTATATAACTCACTGTACTATTTTTTCTAGTGCAGCTGAGGAAAAAAAAAAAATATTAAATAAATATTAAACAGATTTCTATTTCTAAATTAGATGTTAAAAGATTCATTTGAATTAGAAGTCAGTCATCACTCTTTCTCTCAGGAAAAACACAATACTAACTATACAGTTGGAAACATCAGCATCACTTCATTAACATTAGTGGAGCTCCACTGATTCCAATAGAACTATGTTGATTAACTGCAAAGAAGATTCCAGCATTTTTTTCCAAATCCAAAAGAGTGGTAGGCCCTCATAGGAGGTGATACTTGCCTAGTCTGCAACAGATATGGAGTCTTACACATACATAAAACATAAAAACACACACCAATGTGCCAAAAGGTTTTTAATTATTTATCGCATCCAGAACATGGAAGGTGATAACAATCCTGAAGTCATTCTTTCATTTGTCATAGCAGGTTTGCTTAATGAATGCTAAGTGCTTGTTAGCTGAGCATGAATGTAAAATGGTGCAAACTAAGATCCTTGTCAAGGATCATTTAAATGGTAATATCAGTGTTGCAAAAGGTGATTGTCTGTGTCCCTTGTGAAATATTAATTTCTGCTTTCTTTGCACAGCCTTCTTGTAAAGCTGACTGATTTAGCACCTGCTGTTTCAGACCAAGATTTTTCTTAAAGTCTTTATATAGATAAGAGGTACGTAATAAAGACATTCTTGCTGCTGGGTGTGTGTTCAGGGTGGAGATTTGTGGAATTGTTTGCATGTTTGTTTATTTTTTTTTCTCTAATTCAAACATGATGACTTCAAGTTTATCATTACTATTACTACCACTATTCCTGCTACTACTATTACTGCTACTATTATTACTATTACTATTACTATTACTATTACTATTGCTATTACTATTACTTTCTCTGGTGTAAGAGTCAAAGTTTTCAAACTCCAGATATCTTGCATGTGACACTCAGCAGAAGACACTCAGTAAGTTACACAGAAATACATTTCTCTTTATACCAAATGCATTATGACTCAGAGTTGCAGGTCTCTTCTGGAAATTTGATATATCAGATTTTCTTATTCAATCCAGATACAAAATGAGATCCAGAATGCATGTATATCTCTTGCCTGTTTATGTTATAAAAGTACATCTCCAAAACAGTTAATGCATTAGTTAATTTTTAGGCATATAATATAAAATTGACTTTAATAAATCATTTGAAATCCCAGCATTCTCAAGAGTATAACTTTTTGGATACCCTTTGGCAATCAAGTTTCCAGTGCTCATCAGCCATTAGTCACTTGGCTGTTCACTGCTGCGACCAGATGTGCCAACTAAAACATTTTTTGTGTAGATTATATTAATCAATTCTGAAATTATCAGATCTTTTTCTCCAGTAAGGCTTTAGAATATCAAATAATCCTTTTTTAAGAAATGATAGTCACTTAAATGTGTCACAAAACTCCATCCTAATGAACTGCTACTGAACTCCTTGCAGAACTGTTCCATTGCTTTAAATTACACTTCAATAGATGTTCTACTATCTTTCTCTTCAGTTATCTCTTTTATTGACTGTAGAGAATAAGTGCCCAACATTTTGGCTTATCTGCACTAGATTGTGTGAAAGAGAATTGACTTGGGCCACATACAAAACATATATGAAGTTAATATATATAAGTAACAAATCTTATTAAAAAAAAAAAAATATATTAAAACTTTTTAAAAAAGGGAGGGTAACAAAAACATAAAACCAGATGAATATTTGGCCCTGCTTTTGTGAAACTAATGTACAAGGTTGCAATTATTATGTTTGTTATCAAGGTGTTTGTCAGAGATTTTGGCGAAGTTTTGTTTTCCATGTGCTTTGCTCTTGGAAACAATTGCTCATGAATGTATGTACTGCCAAAAATCGGTGACATGAATGAGCTGTGATTGTAACCTGAGAGATATTTTCTTCTGGTAAAGTAGATCCCATTAAAGTCTAGTAAAGAGAAGCTATGACACTTTTTAGTTGAATATCTCATTGCAACTCTACTTTCCATTTGAAAATCTGCAGATAATGTGTTTATGCTTATTCAAAATGGAGTCAAATATATATATATATATAACAATCTTGATTTTTTAAGTAATCTGGAAACCTATTCTTGAATTTCTTTGTTAAAACAGAAAGAAAGGATAAATGTCTTTTGTTGTACACAGGGCTGTGTTTAGCCCTGTGTATGTATCAAAATGCAGGAGTGACCACAGTACTACCCTAGTCCTGGGCTGCATGAAGCCTGTGGACTGTAATTGGACATATCTGGTCTACAGCATTGGGCTGGCTGATAATTTTTATTGAAACTTTAATTTTTTGTCCCCAGTATATAGGAATCTAATTGAAGATCGAACAATTAACTTGGAACTCTTCTGGCTATCCACATATCAAAAGAGAAATATTTCAGTTAACTAGTGAAAATTAAAATAGGGACTATAATAAAAAGGATTTAGAAAGTTAAATCTATGTTTAGATCAAAATTGCAAAGATGTACATGATTGCAATTGCTGATCTGAGCAGTACACCTGAAGCTATATGAATGAAATTACTTGTTATTCTAATTTCCATGAAAGGTTTCCAAGAGAATCTGTTAAAATAAAGTGATCGTTTTTCAGGTCTTAAAGAAGACTATTTATTTATTAAATAGGAGCCTTCAAAAGAAAAAGACAAAACGGTATTGAAAGTTAATTAAAAAAAAAAAAATCACACAAATTCAGTATCACATTGTCTTCCTTGTTATGCTTTTTTAGTGTACTTAGTTATTTAAACAGCTACACCATTTAATTTAGACTCTGAAGGCCTGTTAATTGTGTAATTCCTGGGGTTAAAACCAGGTGTCCTTTTATATTGTCAAATGACGCTGTGAGGGTCTGAGCTAGGAACTCAGGAGATCTAAATGTCCATTTCTGGTTAAGCACAGAGTTATTTTCTAGTAGTGATCAGATTGCCCAGGTATGATTCTTTTCACTTAGAAGTAGTCTGGAAGGAAGATGTTTAATATAAAATAGGGCTCCCAACAGAGTAAATGGAGGCAGGGATTCTTTCCCAGATAACTAAGATTCCTTCCTGGTTCTCTGACTAACAGCATGATGCAACTTCTAAACTTATTTCTCCAGGGACAAAACGCATCTTAGACTAAGCATCTAATTTCAAATGTCAAAGGTAGGGGAAATGATCACTTAATGTCAGTGTTATCTTTTAGAGTATAATGTCTTTCTGAGGCAGAAGATACAAATTGCCATCTCTAAACACATTCACATCCACCAGTAATGTTCCTTTTCAATCAGTTGTCTCAACCTAATGCTTCTTGGTCAGAAATTTATTTCATTTATGTTCCATCACTATTTGGTCCCCTGGCCTTTTCTACCTTTCAGAGTTCTTCTCAGACAGCCATTTTAGTCAAACTGATGGCTTGAGGTGCATTTAATAAAATTTTGAGTCTAGTCTCTGCAAGTATGGGATACATTTTCTGATATTTACAGTGGAAAAGAGTATTCATACTGTTTCATGCTCTCCTCTCAAAATATCTATCATTATTTTAGCAAACTAAGGTTTTTAGCTTAAAACAGTGCTCAGACTTTTAACACACCCAACATTGAAGGAGAGCAGGAACAAGTATTTCATTCTGGATGGAACTTGCAAATCTTCAAAAGAAAAGCTCTTTGGTTGTTGTTAATTTTTTTCTTATAGAATCATAAAATCTTAGAATCGTTGGAGTTGAAAGGAACTTTTGAAAGGGTCACGTCACTCCCATATACAAGAAGGGGAGCAGGGAGGACCCGGGGAACTACAGGCCGGTGAGTCTCACCTCCGTGCCTGGGAAGATCATGGAACAGATCCTCCTGGACAACATGCTCAATCACATAAAGAATGAGCATGTGATCCGAGACAGCCAGCACGGCTTCACCAAAGGAAGGTCATGCCTAACTAATCTTGTGGCCTTCTATGATGGAGTGACGGCATTGGTGGACGAAGGGAAGGCGACCGATGTCATTTACCTGGACCTGAGCAAGGCCTTTGACATGGTCCCCCACCACATCCTCATCTCCAAATTGGAGGGAAGTGGATTTGATGGGTGGACGACCCAATGGATAAGCAATTGGTTGAAAGGCTGCAGACAGAGGGTGGTGGTCAATGGCTCTATGTCCAGGTGGAGGCTGGTAACGAGTGGTGTCCCCCAAGGGTCTGTCTTGGGACCGGTGCTCTTTAACATCTTTATTAATGACATCGATGAGGGAATTGAGTGCACCCTCAGCAAGTTTGCTGACGACACCAAGCTGAGTGGTGCAGTCGATACGGTGGAAGGAAGGGTGGCCATTCAGAGGGACCTCGACAGGCTGGAGGGCTGGGCTCGGGTGAACCTAATGAGGTTCAACACGGCAAAGTGCAAGGTTTTGCATTTGGGCCGGAAGAACCCCAGGCACCCGTACAGGCTGGGAGGAGTGGTCCTTGAGAGCAGCTCGGCAGAGAAGGACCTGGGGGTCCTGATGGACGAGAGACTGAACATGAGCCAGCAGTGCGCTCTGGCAGCTCGAAAGGCAAATGGGATCCTGGGCTCCATCAGGAGAGGGGTGGTCAGCAGGGACAGGGAGGTGATTGTCCCTCTCTACTCGGCTCTTGTGAGGCCCCAGCTGGAGTACTGTGTCCAGGTGTGGAGCCCTCAGTACAAGAAAGACATTGAGATTTTGGAAAGGGTCCAGAGGAGGGCGACTAAGATGATCAAGGGGCTGGAGCACCTCCCCTATGAGGACAGGCTGAGGGAGTTGGGCTTGTTCAGCCTGGAGAAGAGAAGGCTGCGTGGTGACCTCATTGCATCCTATCAATACCTGAAGGGAACCTACACCCACGAGGGGAGTAAACTCTTCAAAAGGGCTGACAACAGCAGGACTAGGGGAAATGGATCGAAGTTGAAGGAGGGAAGATTTAGGTTGGATGTTAGGGGGAAGTTCTATACAAGGAGAGTGGTTAGGCCCTGGAACGGGCTGCCCAGGGAGGTTGTGGATGCCCCGTCCTTGGATGTGTTTAAGGCCGGGTTGGACGGGGTCCTGGGCAACCTGATCTGAATGTGTGTGTTTGGTGGCCCTGCTAGGCAGGGGGGTTGGAACTACATGATCCTTGAGGTCCCTTCCAACCCGGGTGATTCTGTGATTCTGTGATTCTGTGAAAGGAACTTCTAGAGTTCATTTAATTCAACTCTTCTGCAATGAACAGTTAGATCAGGTTGCCAAGAACTTGGTGCAGGCTGGAAGACCTTGATATTCTCCAGGGACAAGGCATCAACCACATATCTGGGGACGTTCCTGTGTCTCACCACCTTCACTGTAAAAATCTTTTCCTTACATCCAGCCTAAATCTACATACCCTAAGCTTGAAAGCTTTTCATCTTTTTCTCAACAGACTATACTGAAGACTCCCTTCTTTCCCGTAACTCCCCTTCAGAGACTGAAATGTTGCCAGAGGTTACCTTGGAGGCCTCTCTTCTCTGGACTGAACAGCCCAAGCTCTCTCAGCCTGTCCTGGTAGGAGAGGTGTTCCATTTTTTGGATCATTATTGTGGTTCTCCTTTGAATATTTCCAACAGGTCCACATCTCTCCTGTAGTGAGGACACAGTGCTCTAGGTGAGGCCTCACCAGCACAGGCTAGAGGGGCAGGATCACCTCCCTTGACCTGCTGGATATTTTTTTGGCTGTTTGTCTAAGATATTCAATAAAATGAACAGAATTAAGTTCACAGAACTTGAATTTCTATTTAAGAGTTCCTCAGGTTCAGTTTGATATTTCTGGCTTAAGGAGATTTGGCTTGAACATTTATGATTGCTGTATATGCTCAAGGGAAATAATTGCAGTATTCCTTTCTAGTGCAGATCTGAGAGTGACTTCTTAGAGTGACCGACTCTGTCTAGTCTGTGTGTCAAAAATGGTATATTAGGACTTTTACAGAAAGTTCTGGAGAAATTAGGCACATTGCTGTAGAAGTGTGCTGGAGGAGCAGAAGTATGACAGAAGAAATGATCTGGGATGAATTAAAGGTCTTGCAGTCTAAAGTTCAAGATAGGAGCACAGGTGGAAACAGGAGAGAGGAAATGTAACACTGTGTTATATACTGAGCGTGTTTAGATGTATTGATATGAATTGATCACTGTACAAATGACCTATTTTTAACATTTGTTTGAATTTTGCAAATTTCTCCCTCTTTGAAAGCATCTAATTTCCTCATTTCACCTATTTCCCCAAATCCAGGCTCACTTTGGAGTGTATTTCACTTACAAAGAGGGACCTCAGGCTCACAAGTCGAAGAGAAAGCCCACTCCTTTGAACCGAAACATAGTACATCACAGATCTCATGTTGAGATCAGTGCTCTTAAGAGTGTGTATGCAAGATGCACATCACAGGAACAGAAGCATTGATGCTTCTGAGGCAGCAGTAATAGAGACAGCTCAGGTGGCTGGAGCAGTTCACACATTTACAAGCTGCTGTTTCAGACTAAATTCATCTTCATGCTGTTTTCTCATTCAGTTGAGAACATTTCATGGAGATGGATTGGCCACTTCACACTTTTGTGAGCCTTCTAAACTGTAGATGGATGTGGAGAGCCTTCTACTTTCATTCTTCCATTTAAAACTCCCCTTTTCAATACTGGCAATGTCAGTGTGGCAAAAGCAATATTTTGTGGCTAATATTATGTAGTACTATACTGGAGAAATAGGTTTCCCATAATGAAGGGTGAAGAATATACATCTCTCAGGAACATTCTGAGATATTTTGAAGTATATATGACTAACAGGATTGCCTTAAAACTGGCCTCCTTTGATAGCATAGTTAAGAAATTTGGATCAGGATTCCGGAAAAAAAAAATCTTCCCCTAAGAGAAAGCTGTATATAGCACAGCACACATATATTTATTTATTATATATGTGCACATATGAGAATGTGTATGCAGATAAATATTCATTATATTGGCTTTTAATATGGACACTTATGCATACATCAAATAATTAATAAAATGTAACATTTTTGCTCTTTTTTTATGCCTATGACTCTGTTTCCTTCTCACCGCAACACAACTCATAACGTTCCTCAGAAAATGAGTTTGAAAACTTAGCTGACAAAATGCATTTTGGCTTATGACTAAAAATTCTGAAGCGATACACAGTTCCATTGTGTTTTTTGTAGTTCCATATGATATATCAAAGTAACATATTTCAACAGTACTTTTGTTGTATCTTTGAGGAAAAAGAAAAACTAATGAACAAACATTTTCAGAGGATAGTTGTTTCTGCACTGGTAAATTGTAACCTGTCCTTAATTTCTGGAATATACAATGGCAATGTAGAATTAAGGAGAAAAAATAAAAATAAAAAATCTCCCTTCAATAAATTGTGCACAAAAATGGGAGTGGAATCTGGGCAATTAAGTCTAAGATAATCTGTGATTTACAGGAATGACATTATGTAGAAATGATTATGAAAAGATTAAAAGTTATGAAGATACCAAGTGGCATTAAGTGGAACATATAAGAATAAGGAGTTATGAAATAGAAATAAATGATCAAATGACATGAATCGCAGGAAACTAAGGCATCTTCTGAGGTTCTTTGTTTCTTTTGGGATTTTTCAGCAACATATTAATGAAATACAGCTGGATGGGCAGGAGGGGGGGGGGGGGGGGGCGCGAGAGGAGATGGAGAGAGATGTATCTAAAACTTCAATTCCAAATTTATAAATGTATATATCAGATCCTTAGAGTAAGATTTAGAGACAAGATTGACTTTCAGGTAGGGTAAAAATCCCAAGAAATGCAACTATTGAACATGCAGATATAGAAAGTACCATCTTCATCAAATTAGAAAGCAATGGGGAAAGCTTTTGGTGAATAAACTGGCTGTGTGAGAACAGTAGTGAGTAGATTAAAACAAACAAACAAACAAAAAAAGCTTTCATACACCTAGTTTGCAATACTGCATCACATCTTACTATAAAAGGCCAACATTGGATTATGGAAATTGGATGGCTGGGCATTTTTTTATACAGAAATACACTCCTTCTACAGTTGGCAGATCTGGTGCTAATTGTTTGCAGTAATTTAAAATGGCCACAAAAAAAAAAATTATCATCTGACTCAGAATTATTATCTATTAAAAGAATGTTTTCAATAAAGTATGTTATAATACCATCCAGAGTAATACTAAGTATCTGTCCTATCTCTGTCTTTCCTTTCTACCCATCTGTTACAATGCAAAGCAATAGGGAAATACAGCTTCTCAGAGCCTGACTTCTCAGTCAGTGTTAAGGGAGATTAGGAAGGATAATTAGCAATATGAACACAGGTGGCAGTCTCCCAGTGTATAAGAGGGAGGTTATATACCCCATGTCCGAGACTTATTCTTGAGTTTTCATTAGATTTAACACTCTCTCCTCGCCTAGACTCTCATGCTGATTCTTGTGTAATGAATATTCTTAAGAATGTTTCCTAGTCTCTGCAGACTCTGTGGCAGGAGTCTTGATTGTCCTTGAACAGCACAATGTATTTTTATAAAATACTTCTTCATATTTGTAGGAGAAGAAAACAAACCAAAACAATGCCTCCATCATTTATTTTCATGGTTCTCATGGTTTTTTTTTTTTGGACCTGTGTTCCATGAATACTTGAGGTCTACTTTTAAGAGTTGACTGATTGGAACAGTAGCAGACAGCTTTTTTCAAGAAGTTATTCATTGTCAGAGAGGATGTTCCTCCATAGGAATATTTTGAGGATCAACAAACTCTCACAAAAAGTTGATAGCCAGCACTCGCATGAATTTTTTTTTTATTCAGTACAGATAAATTACTTCTGTACTTAATGATATGAAGCAGCATTTTTCCACTTTTCACAAGGTTATTCTTTGATAAATGGCAGTGCAACACTGTGAATCATAGGATATTTGCCTACAATGTAAATACTTCTTTTGAGAGGTTCCATTTTGCTTCAGTATAAATAATATAGATAATAATTATTTATTATTTAATTATATATTTAATTATTTAAATTATATATTATAAATAATATAAATAATAATAAATAATGCAGAATAAATTCCTTTTCTCTTAAAATCTATAACCATTATTTTGTAAAATTTATAAAATTTTGTATTTTCATTTAATTGTTTATTTGACATTTACCAGAAATGATTTCTGTTTTAAGTCTTTGACCTTCAGACTTGAATATCAATGTAGAATTAAAATTTTAATGTTCACGGGACAGAATAAACATAAGAACAGGGAAGTCCTTAGGAATAATTTTCTGATTCTGATTGCATCAAAGAAACAACTGACCAGCATCTGCTCCACACATATGTACATGAACCTAACAGGACCTTAAGGACAATAGAGAGTTTTCAAAGAGTTGTTTAGAAACCAAAACCAAATTCATACATTGAAAAGAATCAATCAGTGAAGCAGTCCTTTGGCTACAAAGAAGACTGAATAAGGGCTAGGCTCTGAAATTATTCCTGCCACCAGATGCTGTTTGTCTGCTTCTGTGCTCTAATTGCTATCAATAATTAAACACAGGTAACTGATTCATATGCACAGAGGAAGAGATTCTTAAATTAAACATTTTGAAGTCATTATAGTACATTTTATAAGTTCAGCTAAACACTACACTCAGGCTGATTATGATTAAATATACTGAAACTGAATTACATATTGATTCCATAAATATCTATGAATACCCGGAACAAATAAGAAGATTCCTGGTAAATAGAAGGAACATTTTAATTTCAGATGAATAACAGTGACTGGGCTATACTTATTTGTCTACATTACATTATGGTTCTGGCACATTGTGCAAAGAGATGGCATCTCCCAGTCAACTTGCAAAACACAGAGAATAATTTCTACTAATTTGGATAATAACAAATAAAAACAGTATATTGCACCCAAATTTCTGCAACAGCCACTTGAAAAGTCAAGTTTCAATGCAAGCAAATCTTGCTGTAGTTTCTCAGTCTTTTTTTTTTTTCAAAACTGCATCCCCAGTGTGATCCTCACTCTCAATAGAATATAGTATGCAGTATGTATAGTGAAAAATCTCAGTGTATTATGTTCCTTTGATTCTACCCACCTGCACCTCTTGGTAGTTTTGACAATTTGACAACACACTTCGCTAATCATTATTGCTGTTACTCATACTACATTTTGCCAAAATGTTTGGCAGACTTTCAAACAGGGACATGATGATGAGCCATCTTTGGTGATTCATTCTTTCCAGTACAGTCAAGGAGGTCAGTGCAGTACAACTCCTAATATCAGGTTTACAAATTAAAGACTTTCTGGAGTCTGATGCTATTGTTCAGATGTCCTTCTGCTCAATCTGGACGTTTGGTACAGTTCTTTTTTTCCCAGAATCCCATGGATTGCTTTCTGAGATTTCTGCTCAATGAGAGAGAATCCAAAGTTCAAATCACTGAAATATCTTTGGCTAGGGCAGATTTGAGATCAAGGCTACTATCCAAGGCAAATTCTCTTTTGGAATCAGCATTGATGAATGAATTCTACTCACAGTTCTGTAACTCTGGGAATACACAGATCAGAGGATGAAAGAGTGTTGGGCAAAGGTTTCTAAGGGACTCTTAGACTTTGAAAGAGCCTTCTTTTTTATGCCAAACAGTTCTGATTATATAGATACTTCATCATAATTAATTATAGGGGTAACTTTCACTGTGGGATAGCAGAAAGAGAATTTAATAAGAATGTTAACACATAAAGATCTCTTCCTTAATTTACACTTTCAATTCTTTAAGCTCTCTTTCACTTTTTTTGTTATCTAAAAGAAAAGCTTCTGAAAAATGAGTTCAGTTTCTAGAATGACTAATGCAAATCAGCAGTTGTTTCCCTGGTTAGCTACCCTTCTCAAAGGAGATATTGTTGCTCAGGATATGAGATAATTTAACTTTATTGTTTAACATGATATGGTTACTTAAACATAACTGTCTAATGCCATTTATCAGTTTAGATGCTCTAGTGTTTTATAGGTATGCCTCCAGTCGCATTCCAAAGTGGTCTGGGTCTCTCTCAGGTTCAGTATCACATTTATAAACCCAACTGAATATATCTCAGATATTCTGAGATGATGAAAATGACATTTATGTTTAAGTGAGATGAATTATTGGTATTTTTAATTCATAGTTTAACTGTTGCTCATATAATCCTGTAAAGTGATTATTATGCACTATTTAGAATTCATGCATCATGCCATATTTAATAGTACAGGAAAACTTCAACTAGATGTATGTTTCTTGTTTTGCACTAGGATACTTTCATTTTTTTTAAGACACTTCAAGAGGGGGAATATGCAAAACGTGATGAAATATAGCTAAAATTTCCAATGCACTTTCAAGAACCTTTCAGAATGGTATTAAAGATGCCATCTTGAATAGGCTGTCTTAAAAATAAAATATGATAAATGCTGGAATGTTTCATAGTGAAGAACACATTGTGGTTGTTTAATGCTTTGTTATACTTCTGCCATATGAAACGTTTTTAGAATTTCCTTCTAGACTTTCTAATAAGTTGGTAATATTGGTTAGAACAATGTAGTTACTAGCTATAAAATTCAGCTGGCCATACTCATTTTCAGAGTTTGTGTGTGGTTGCTCAGGAAGTTACACTCCCTGAACTCCATGAACTGAAAAACTCTATTTATATACTACTTTTTGCATAAGCTGTGCAGGTAGTTGGACTACACTAGTATCCTCTTCAAACATTCTTTCCAAAACAGTTCAAATATTAAGAATCTTAGGTATATAGATACTTTATCTACCTCCAATAAGTTTCCTTGCTAAAATCATAAAAATGTAAACATTTTCTTCTTCACAGATGTATATTCTAATACAAACTGTGCATTTGACAGGGCAAAGGCTAGAGTGGCAGAACTGCAGGACCAAACTCAATTAAATCCTTCTTTGAGAATTATTTCATCATAGAATTCTGTCCCATGGCTTCCTTATTTGTTTCAGAAAACCTATTTATCACCGGGATAATGTTCATGGAATAATAGACTTCTTCTTTTTTTTTTTTTTTCTTCTAAGTTAATGAAAACACTGATGAAACAAAATTGTAGAAATTTGGAGGCTGGAAAGAGATAATAATATAATCTGAGAACACAGTGAAGATTGTTTATAGTGTATTGGTGTTTAATTAGATTTAAACAACTAATTTAAGGTCAGAATGTGAGCTCACACTTTTACAGACCTTTGAAAAACTGTAGAAAGGAGAGACTTCAGTGAGCAGATTTCAATCGCACTAAACATATCTTCAGTTGTTAAAAATCCACATGGAGATAAATCCTATTTCAGGTGTGAAATCCTTAAATGCAACAAGTCACAAAAGCTGTCACCTCACTCCTCCTTTGTTGAGGATTTCTACAGTTTTAATAGAATGATGAATTTTTTATTTCTGAAAGGAGGTGAGTTTATCTTCAGGTTTTTTTTCTGAGATCTTTCACTTGACATATTATCTCTATCTGGACACTTATTCTAGGACAGTGTTCTCAGAAATTAAAAAAAAACATGACCGCCTTCTAAACACTTCACCTTACAAAGGCCAGGCTGCATTTTCATCTACAGCCTTCCTGCAGTGCCTCCCTCCTCCATGTTTCCTACCTTCCAAAAAACATCTACTGCTTTTCCACAAAGTACTGTGAAATATTCCAAGTTCCTATTTCTCTTTTCTCCTCCCAGGCAAGAAGCAACACAAGTAGCATTGTGAATGTCATTACTGGTCATCTGTCTGTCAGCAAGTGGATTGGCCAAGTGGAATGTGATGCTTTTTAGCAGTCTTCAGATTTTCATGACTTTCTTATGAATATTAAGCTGTCAGAATTCCACTCCTCTGTCCAGTTAGGCTACAGTTTGCTAAAAAGATCCAAAGAAACTGGGAGAAAGAGGGCTCACCTAAAGATACAGTCACAGATATAGGAATGCCGCCATCAAATCAGGTTTGTCTTGTTAGGAAATCATGCTAAAATTAAGTAAGTTCACTGGTGACTGAGAATTTCCTCACAGAATCTGCACTACATGACACTAATTGTATCACCTCAATCATCTTAACATGACTTAAAATATTAAATACAATGGAGTTGAGCTGTGTCAACTAGAACTGCAGCAACTAGGGACCGGGCTTTAAAAACACATAAATGACTATATAATGCGAAGAACTCTGAAAACAGGAGTCTTAGAAAACTTATGTGAGACACCAAGGACATTCTCATGACATGAATTTTTCTTGCATTTGAAAAAAAAATTTCACAGAAGTGGAAGTGAACTTGAGAAATCATTGCGTCCAACACCTCTGCTAAATCAGGTATCCTACAGTACGTTGCACAAGTAGGCATCCAGCTGGGTCTTGAAAATCTCCATAGAAGGAGACTCCATAACCTCTCTGGGCAATATGTTCCAGTGCTCTGTCACCCTTACCATAAAAACATTCTTTCACATGTTACTACAGAACTTCCAATGCAAAAATATTAGGCCATTATTCCTTGTCCTATCTCTACACATCAGTGAGGAGAGCCTAACCTCATCCATTTGCCACCCATCTCTTTTTAGATATTTATAAATATTAATCAGATGCCCTCTCAGACTTCCTTTCCCCAGCCTGAACATATTCAGTTTCCTCAGCCTTTCCTCACAGGGGAGGTGCTCCAGGCCCTTTTAATAACTTTGTGACCCTGCGTTGGAGTCCTTCTTTCTTGATCCCTGGATCCCTATCTTTCTTATCTGGGGAGCCCAGAACTAAATGTGACCTTGCTATGGCAGAGTAGAGGGGGAGGACCACCTCACTTAACCTACTGGCCATGTTCTTATTAAAGCACCCCAGGATACCATTGGCCTTCTTAGCTACAAGGGTACATTGCTGGCTTATGGCCAACCTGTTGTCCATAAGAACACCCTGGTACTTCTCCTCAAAGCTGCTCTCTAGCAGATCATTCTCTAACATGTACTAATACATGCAGTTATTCCTCCCCAGGTGCAACTCTTAGTAAACCTCATCAGATTGCTGCTCAGTTCTCCAATCAGTCCAGGTCTTGCTGAATGGAAGCACAGCCTTTTGGTGTGTAAGCCACTTCTCCCAGCTTTGTAACATCAGCAAACTTTCTCTATCCCTTCCTCCAGGTTGGTGATGAAAATGCATGGATTTCTGAAAATATGTTTGGGTAAAACATAAGAAGAAACTTCTCACAAACTATGTACACTATTAGCAACTTGACAGGTGAGTGAAATTGTGGTCTTTGGTAAGGTAATAAGAATTTTGGGGTACTGTTTTTTTTTTTTTTTTTTTTTTTTTTTTTTATGTATGGGTTTTGGGTTTTGGTGTGGTTTTTTGGGTTGGGTTTGTGGTTGGTGTTGTTTTTTGTGTGGTTT
>NW_024884922.1:5086220-5107820 GCF_019232065.1 Centrocercus urophasianus | reverse complement strand
CCTAAGCCACGCAAGCTAGTTTGATCATCTTCTAGAAACCCAGATCAAGATACAAGATAAAACCCACTGCATCGGGCTGCCCATAGTGGTTGTGGAATCTCCTTCTCTGGAGATATTCATCACCTGCCTGGACACTTTCCTATGCAACATATTCTAAGAACCTACTTTAGCGGAGAGGTTGGATCCCCAGAAGTCCCTTCCAACTCATACGATTTTGTGATTTTTTAGACAATAACATATTTTCATTATTTTCAATTTGTAAGTACTTATAATTTGAAGATATATGTGAATGAGGCAAGTAAATCAGTAATTATCTTGTTTTCCTACAGAAAAGAGCAAAGTCTTTTCCTCCATTCTCTCATTCACTCTCCTTTCATTCTGATTTCAAGCAGGTTACAATATAAATTTGTCCAGATTCGGGTGTAGAAATAATTTGGCTCAGAATTTTTGATGCTACATTTATTTAAATGAAAGCATTTCTCATAAATGCTTTTAACTACATGGAATACTTGTTTTTCTTCCATTTACTTCTATGGTTGCTTCAAAGACTACACCACATTAAAAACTTTATATTTTACTAACACTGTATTTCAACTTTTTTTTTTTTTTTTTTTTTTTTTTTTTTTTTTTTTTTTTTTTTTCCAGTGAGTTTTTCTTCCCTGAAGATCACATGATATGTTGGGGATGTGTTACTCAGAATAGAGTACATGATCTAACCATACAATATCAGATTTTCAATGACTTTTGGGTCTTAATTTGCCTAGTTGAAACATGTTAGATTTAAAGCTCTGAATTTAGACAGAACTTTCAAATGTGATAAGGACATATATTATTTGCAGAATATTTAGGATCAAGTACTTCCAGATCTGAATATCAATTATATATATATATTTATATATATATATATATAAAATATATATGTATGTATATGTCTCTCTCCAATTTATAGGAGGGAGATGAGGTTCTTTTAATATCTGTGTACCCGGTGTGAGATTAAGAAACAATGGTTCATATGTTAGTCCAACCAGTTTATTACAAATCCTAATCAGGGAGACGGGGAAGGGAAGGAGGGTGATAGAAAAGATACGAAAGAAGCAAGAATTGTGTAAAGCGGGGATAGTCACCACCAGCATCCAGCAGCAATCCCGTTGCATGATGTTTGAAGGTCCAAGGCAGAAGCAGCAGGGGGAGAGAGCAGCAATGTGGCAGGTCTTGGGCAGCAAGCAGGTAGCAGGAAGCAGTCACGTAGCCAATCCCGGAGGAGGCAGCAGGACTCAGGTAAGAGGCCCAGGAGAGTCTGTAAGCATGCAGGAATTCTGTAGTGTGAGGAATCTGATTGCAGACATCTTTGTTCTTCCTCAGCATCATGGTACAGCGCAGAGCAAGCCCAGGAGGGAGAGAGCACAAAGCAAGACCAGGAAGGAGAGAGGCAGGTTGTGAGGCTTCTCATGACAGAAACCTCTTCTTCTTCATGAGGAACCTGTTGACAGAATAACCTCCATTCTTCTTCATGACAAACTGTTTCCAGAAAACCTAAATCTCGTGGTTTTCGATTGCTCTTTTATCCTACTTTTTCTCCTGTCTATGTGACATCCCTGGGTGCTTGAGCAAGAGTCATATGAGTACCCCCTGAGATGTCCTCTTGATCTTCCTTGAGATAAGTCCACACAAAAAAACTGCTTCACGGCTATTAAGCTGAAGCTCATCTCTCTCTCGTTGTCCCTGGCCTTGTCCATCTGTGTCCCTCAGACAGAGGATTTCACAACCCTTGCCCAGGACTTGTCCATCAAAGTTCTCCAGACAAAGGATTTCTCAACCCCTGCCCAGGACTTGCCTTGTTCATCTGTGTCCCCAGCAAGCTTTGAGACAATGATGTAAAAGAGTAATCTCTTACTATATATATATATATATATCTTCAGAATCTCTCTTCTCCTCTACCTCTTTTATTTACTGTTGAATTCATTTTCCTAGGGATTATCTGTGTCTCATCTCATGTGGTGCCCATCACAAGAGTAAGTGTTGCAAAATTTATGAAATTAAACTCTGCAAATTTTAATTTCAACAATGTCATCTTTGAAGTCCAAACAAAGAATTGACTTAAGATAAAACTTCTTGTAAAGCAGCATTGTTAAATCACTCTTCAGGGCACAGGCTCCAGTTCTAGCTTCAGAGAATTTCTCTACTCTTTGAACATCAAAATATTAAACCTCTACTGAAGTGAAGCAGATATAACATTTAGCTGCCATATGTACCATACTAAAACAGTGCTTTCATAGATGGTGAGAAATTAGGTCTTCTTAGGTAATCTTAGACCCTAAGCACTGCAATTAGGTAACATATTTATTTTCTGACTGAATACCTCATTACACTGGACAAAAATCAATGGACAAAGACCATTTCTTCCTTTACGGTACTTAAAGAATGATACTTAGGACATTCCTGCAAAAAGACAAGAGCACAAGAAGTACTTGAATCTGAGTCATAATTTTTCTGATGCAGTACTCTTGCTTTTGGTGTGCTAGAAGCCAATAAATCTTTGTAGTTTCTTTAATTTGGCATCTTCTCCATAACGTACGTATATACAATGGATCCAAAGCAGATGAACAAAGTGAAGAAATAGACTGCATGCTTGACTTTTTCATATTCCATTGGTGAACCTGCTTATCTAAAGCCAGGAAAATAAATATTTCACAGAAAGTTCTTCTATTGTTCCAAGATATCTTAAGATTTTCCTGATCATAAACATACGTATGCTAGAATTAAAACTGAATTTTAGATTAAAGTTCACAAAACTTGGTTTAAGTATGGTTTAGTCAAAAAATTTTCCTGTTTTAGCAAAACAACAACAACAAAACATAGAAGACCTGTCTGTTAGTAAAGGCTGAAATTTCAAAAGAAGACTGAATGAACAACTTACGAAATTTAAATTAATTCAAGACTTTTAATATCACAACGTTATTCTAAATTCTCAGTCTAATTCCCTAGTAGTACCCTTCTCTTTTATTTCAACAATTAATGCCAATTAAAATATAAAAGAAATTCATGACATAAATGTAGGTATGTTTCTGTTTCCTATTTTAATCATTCTTATCAGGACCCTTCTAGAGTATCTTCTCCTCAACAAGTAGAGACTATCAAGATAAAAAGTATTTCATTTCCTGAGGTGCCTATAGCCCTGACTGAAAACTTAAGAGGCATTTTGATTTACTTGGTTTCCAGAAACTGTTAAACATATACATGTAAACTAATTTTAGCAGATCACAATCCCCACTACCCATGAACTTCAGAAAACTGAAATAAATAAAATGAGTAGCTGTTATCCAAATAAAAGCATAACCTGAAATGATAAATTACCCAGAAAAAAATAATAATAAAATCTTAGATATAAAAAAAAAATAGGAAAGGAATTTTAAAGTAGTCTCTCCTTCCAAAATGAAAGTTTACTCCATGGTATCTTATTTTATATATTTATTTTTATATACCTTATTTATATATTATATTCATATAACATAATTAATAATGAATAATAATAATTTATAACATGTTTGCATATTATATTTATATATAATATACTGTATTATATAATATAATGTAACTCTTAGTCATCTGATCATCAGACACTTTCAGTACACATGGAGTGAAACTACTCTGGAGACTTTCCTGCAAAAAACTGCAACAGTGAAGACATGTCTCATTCTCTCTTTTCATCCACCACATAAAACTGCAGGGAGCTTTTCTCATCAAAAAATAAAAATAAAGGAAAATACATACTATTGTGTGCTTAATAAAACTTTCAGTGTGGTACCATGACTTCTGAAGGGAAAGAAATATTTCCCACTCTAGGAGGAATCTTGTTATCTTTCAAACATTTGATGTTACTTTCTAAATAAAAACAATGTTAAATTACTGGAATGGTTTCTTTCACACTTGTTATTACACACCTTAAAGTTTCATCAAGACATTGATCTACATAGTATCACCACAGAGGAGAAAAATACTTTTTATTATTATTCTTATTAAATACCTGAGTAAGTGTAAAATCTATTTTAGGCATTCTTGCCTAGTTTTAGGAATGGAATTCAGCTCTAAAGCAACTATAACAAACCATATGTGCAACAGACATTTTAAATTTGCACTACAGAGAATGAGTATCTGGTCAATACAACCAGTAGAATCAAGAGAAAGTTGACCCCAGAGGCATGGCTCAATTTCATGTTTAAAACATTAGTTTAGATTTCTGTACATCTGTATGTGAACTAGGGAATTTATTTAGTTGCTTCCATGAACTTATATAATGACATTTGAGGCTGTTTCCATATCTCAGACCCTCTAGTAGGCGCCTCTTCCTCATCTTTGTCTGCTCATCCAGATTTGATTTCAAGAATTTTCTGGTAACTGATGTATCTACATGGGCTGGCAAATGCAGTCCAGAAAACCTACAGCACTCTTCAATGGACACCGGATAATTCATATAGACCATTCTTATGTGTGTAGCTGAATTCAGTTTCAACGCAGGAAGAATCAATGAGTCTTCTGTGGCATCTGAAAACATGCTTGTACATAGCTAGGGACTGTCAAAGCTGGAGACAATAAATGGAGGGATGCTAGCCCCCATTCCATAGTCTAATTGTAATTGAAACAGAACTGAATGAATGAAGCAGCATACTTACCTGAATCCCTTTGTAGATCATTCTGAAGTTGTTTCATTTTCAGTGAATGGTAAACACTTCCCTCAATTAGGGACCTCTGCTTGTATTCTCACTGAAATTTTATTTACAAGGGGGGCTAGAGGGCTTGAATTTAATTGGTGCTGAACAGTATTAATTAATATCTGTAGCTTAGTACCTGGCAACTGTAGAAAATAAATGTAATTTTTGAAAATGTGAAATTCTGTCCTTATGCTGCAGGGAAACATTTCACAGAGATGGGAAGATGGAAAGCTGTTTCATCAGTTTTACCTCATACATATAAATTTTGGAGTTTTATTTTTATAATCTTTACTTGACGCTTTACTGGATATTGTCCAGAATATTAGGCTTTCCCCATATTTAGGCTATGGGATCTGAGGAATGATGGCAGTTCATTTGCCACTGATGGGCCATCTTTTCCAGCTCCATATGCTTATTTGAGGCCTCTCTGCTTTGGGAAGTGTACAGACTGTGTTACTTAGCAACCACCCTCCCTTTTCTTTGTGAAGAGGGTGCTCTGCGCATGCACGAGCATCAGTAATCTGGTTTGCAGACCACAGAAGGCCCTGATGTGATACAGTCAGCCAAAGTGTATACAGAGATATTTTGCACATGATTAATCCACTGCATCTCAGTGTAGACAAAATCTCAGCCAGCTTCTTTTGATGTCCTGTCTCTGAATTGAAACTATTTGAGATTACTGTATTTAGTTTGATGGGAAATTTGAGGAAATATTATGTCAGCAGTGAATTCTTAGTCCGTGCTTTCTAAAGAGCATTTTACAAACTGCATGAAGTTTTTCTGAAGTATCCACGTTGTTTTTCAGAACAGAGGAAAGTGCAAAGAATGTACAGCCACAGAGGGAGAGTAACTGCTATGTTAAAAAAAAAAAAAAAAAAAAAAAAAGACCCTGAAAAATAGTGATTTACTTGATTATTAAAAAGGACAGAGACCTCAAATGAGGATTTTTTTTTTTTTTCCCCTCTGCTTTCTTGACAGAAGTATACATGAAGAAACAGAGAGTTGGCTGTATTTGTGTTTGTGCTACCTATATGGGTGTGTACAACTCGGCTAGTGCTGATGGCTGTAAAACGTACACTAGATGGTGCTTGCACAACACAGGGAGCAAAAAGTACGTCTGTCTCAGAATGTGTTAGGAACTCAATACTCCACCTCTTTCTCGAGTATTTTCTGGGATATGCACTCTGTTCCATGATGTGGAATCATGTAATTTAGTATAGAAGTTTCATGATTGTAGTAAGAAACTGGTTATCTGCTATTTCAGTGATGAATGCAACAAAGAAATATAATCATTCACTTGCATATTTGTTTATATACTTGCATATGCCTATGCATACACTCAGTCTTCTCAATTCCAAATGTCTAAATACAGAAGAGAAACATTTTCTATCATGTTTTGAAAAGCTACACTTGCACTGAACAGAATAGAAAGGAAGGTTTCTGTACAAAATGTTTATGCAACATCCACCACCACAGGATTCTTACACAGTGTGTAAAATCTAAGATGAAATACCAGGAGTTAGGGGGAAAATAATAATATTAAAAGAACGTGTATCTTTCATATTTCAGCAAATTTTATCACAGGCAATCAAAATAACAGAGAAAATAATAAGAAAAAATAATCTGGATGGTCAAGGGAAGTCTTTCTGTGAACTATATATA
Source organism: Centrocercus urophasianus (assembly GCF_019232065.1). Lineage (NCBI taxonomy): Eukaryota > Metazoa > Chordata > Aves > Galliformes > Phasianidae > Centrocercus > Centrocercus urophasianus. Next base: position 5,101,449 of record NW_024884922.1, on the reverse strand, counting down.
TATATATATATATATGAAACATATGGAAAACTAAAAGAAAATCTGAATCAATAAATTCTATATTATCATGTGCCCCAATATTTGTTAATATTTAGACTAAGGACGTCCCAGATTTCATTAATAATAGTAATTATTATCTTTATTATCTCTATCATCACAAATTGTTTACAATCATACAAGCCTCATCACATGCAATCCTAGCTCAGCTAGGATTGATAACCAAGTAAGCTATAACTTATGCTTACTCTTGTGAATTGTTTTTAAAGCTCAGGCATAATAACATATTGTGATAGTTTAATATCCCAGTTAAACATATTTTAACCTATATTTGTATGAGGGTTTTTTATTTCAACTGTATCAAGTGTCTTAAATACCTGAAAAGGGGTCTAAAATTAAATGGAATTGTTTTCAGTGGGTGTACATTTTGAGAAATGAATTCTGAATGGAGAAAGATAAGTGATTAGTAAGGATGGCAGAGGGAAGACTTGGCAGGAGGAAAGAAGTTGAGCTATTTGTAAAGTGGATTGGTGCCAGTATGTGAACGTAACATTTCCAAATCAAACTGTATTGACAAAACACACCTAAAAGCAAAGCAAGTTGACACATAGAACTCTAAGTGTTTGAAAAAGAAACAATGGTAAGTTATTCTCCATGCTTTTTAAGTGACTTAAGAAGTAAGGAAGTATAAGGTAGTGGATATAGTTATATCCACATAAAAGAGATGGGTAGGTACATGTAACAAGACAAATTGCTGAAAGTGCTACAGAAGGAGAAAAGAATAATTAATATTAGCCAAAATATTTTCAGTTCTAAGACCAGGCAAGTGCTTTGATAATAGTGAGCTTCAATTCCTCAAATTTCCCTTTTTATTGTTCCAAATGCCAAGAAGCTTCACTGGCTTCAATGTTAAACAAGAATATTCTTTGAAGTGGGCCAAGACATACCAGCATCCAAGCAGCCAATTGTGGAGCAGGGTGATTCCAGACTATGTCAGCATCTGGATTTTGTTATTTAGATGAAAAACAACACCTGTTTCCCATTTATGCAGCAGAATTAACAGTTGGGATTCAAAGTTGGCTGATACAGTTCCTTTTGAATCCAGAAGTCAGATGCCAGATGCTGGCTTTTGCAGCTCTGTTGCTCTATGATTTGTCCTGGTTTATTATAGTAGTCCTAATTTTGGGCAGTCCTGCTTTCTTTTTCTGTTTCTCTCAATTTCTCTCACCTGCCTGCCCATTACCCCTATCTCTCTAAATGTTCTTAGTCCAGACTGGGGGACTGATATGTAAATTTTGTAAAATCCAGATATATCTCAATAGATTCAGCTCTTTCGCAGACAAGCAGGAAACATTATGACAAATTGTTGTAATGTAATTAGTTGTGAGTATAAAAAATTTTAGTTATCTTCTTTTTTCCTATGTACCCCACCCATCTGATAATTCTAACAACACTCATGACATCATCCTTATCTAATTACTCATTTAAGGAAGTTAATTAATATTTTAAATACTAAATTGATTTTATCACTTCTTCCAGTAGCTGTAGAATAAAAACACAGCATGATTTCCATTACTATAAAAATTTTAAATGTAAACTCATGAAAAAGCACTAAAAATGTATAGATGATTCCTGAAAGTTATTTAAAGTATTCTGATTATCTTTCAATTACTCCTTGCTTTCTACCTTTGTTTCATATACATTTAAATTTCTACAGCTATGGTAATACTTGAAACTCAGAGAAAAATTCTCAGCTTAAAAAAATATATATATTTTTAAAATTTTGCATGTCTTTTTCAGTCATTAATTGACTTCTTACAATTAAACATAGATTGATACAGCTTGTAAGCAGAAGTAAAGTGACATGTTTATTGTAAGAAGAAATTAATTAATAAGACCTTACACTTTCTGTTCTGGAACATTTTGCCCTACTTTTCTTTGATAATATTACTTTGTGGGGTTTTGTTTTGTTTTGTTTTTGTTTTTACTCAGACTAAAAGTTACGGTGGTAGCACATATATTAGACCAGGTTTTACCTAGATAAAGCATGTTTAGTAATGTGTACAGGAGGATAGTTTTGCTTTCCTTGTTCAAAATGATGTGCTAATTATTTGCTACAGGAACTGTAACACAATTGGATTTATGCAGAAACAATGCCATTCCATTAATATTCTACTAGTCTACTAGTTCAGAGAATAAAGATTAAGCTCTTATTGTTACACTGTGGGAGGTTTAAACTCACTTAGTCATGTTACTTATGGGCAAAATTGGATTTCCAATTAGTTGTGCTCATTTGCCCCTTCAATTGTGAATGGCTTGTGAATGGCTAATGATTCAATATGCTACTGAAGTATTCACATCACACTTGAGATTGAAACACCTGGATAGTTTTCGCTTCACTCAGATTTTAATATAGGATTAATATCAAAATTACATTTTAATGTTTCTCTTACACACTCAAAAGAAGTGATCCATCCTGTATGCTCTCCACAGCTTTGATTCATAGCATCTCAGATTCAAAGCTTAGTGGGTGTCAAAGATACACTGAAGAGTATTTCAGCTTTGGACTCTCATGCAACTGCCAAATGTCACATCCATCTGGAGGGGACACTTGGCAGGTAGTTATTCTAATTTTTCTTGACAGACTTTCTCCTGGAATGTATTGAAAATCCTCTTGAAACTCTTGAGTGTTACAACCTCCTGAAAAACTCAGTTTCAGCAGATACCTCCAGGCAATTATGAGATCAGACCATAAAACTGAGTTAGTTGAGTGTACAAAGCATTTTAGGAGACTGTGAAAAGCAGATGATATTCCTATAAGTAACAGACATATCAGAATGCTTATATCTAAGAAATACAGTTCCATAAACTCAAAGATCAAACCTTATCTGTTTTTGCTCGCTGACATATAAACTCAGAAATTACACACAGAGTGATGAAATAGCTGAGAAATTACTCATTTTAATTACTGTTGGGGTGGGAACTCTGTTTTCCTTCCAGACATCTTTTGTATGGAAAAATACTAACAGCATGGGACTACACTTTTGCGCCAGCAGGTGGCGACCAATGCGTGCAACGCAGAGCACTTTCAGTCTGTCAACTGCTCCTATTACCATCTTGTATTAGTTTGCTTTGCTAAATTTACTATATATCACACAGAGTAGAAGAAAATGCTGCTTATTTGTTTGTTGCTGTTTATTTAACTTGCAGATGAAATTCCTACAGTTGTTGGGATCTTTAGTGCATTTGGCCTTGTCTTCTCTGTCTCCCTTTTTGCTTGGATCTGCTGTCAGCGCAAATCATCCAAATCCAATAAGACTCCTCCATATAAGTTTGTTCATGTTCTGAAGGGAGTTGATATTTATCCTGAGAATCTCAACAGTAAGAAGAAGTTTGGAGTAGATGATAAAAGTGAAGCAAAGAGCAAATCAGCAATGCCAAAGAATTCTCTTCATCTTGACCTGGAGAACAGAGATCTAAATGGCAACTTTCCGAAAACAATCTCTAAAATGCAGAGTTCTCCAGGCCCTGAAAATTCATCTTCAAAGCATTTTTCAGAAAAGAAGAAAGATTTAGTTTCCCCTGATAGTTTAAAATCCACCATGTCCCTGTCATCTGAAGAAAAACAAGACAAGCTAGGAACTCTCTTTCTCTCTTTAGAATACAACTTTGAGAAAAAGGCATTTGTAGTGAGCATCAAGGAAGCACGTGGGCTGCCAGCAATGGATGAACAGTCAATGACTTCTGATCCCTACATCAAAATGACAATCCTTCCTGAGAAAAAGCACAAGGTGAAAACCAGAGTGCTGAGGAAAACCTTAGATCCAGCTTTTGATGAGACCTTCACGTTTTATGGGATCCCCTATAGCCAAATTCAAGACTTAACACTCCATTTTATGATCTTGAGCTTCGACAGATTTTCCAGAGATGACGTCATTGGAGAAGTCCTCATTCCCCTTGCAGGAACTGAATTGTCAGAAGGAAGGATGCTAATGGACAGAGAGATCATCAAAAGAAATGTTAGGGTAACATATTTCTTACTTAAAATTTAGAAGAGTTGTACTAGTTTAACTATAATATTTGAGCAATATTAATAGCATCCTGGGAAAAGAAGGGAACAAGTTTATCAAATGAACTACTGACATCTTTTCATTAGGGCAGAATAAGGAAACAATTTTACAACTATAATAAAATCAAGTTAAAACAAGCATTTGAAAAGAAAATGTTAGAATTCTAAATTCTACTTGCTTAATCAGAGGGTCAGCAGGTTTTAGTGGATCCATTCACATTAGGTCAAGAGGCCTAAATTCATTTTAGTTTGCTTTGATGTGAAAGAATGCAAAAATTTATACATTATTATACTCTTTCTTCATCTTTCCTATTTTAAATCATGCTTTTTTTTCCCTCAATGACTTTTAAATAAGCTGCATTTGTTCTAAAGATCCTAAGATATGAGGGAGATGTTAAAACCACAGCAAAGTCAGTGGAAAAACTTATTGATTTCACCAGGCTCAAAATATTTCATATCTTTTTGTCTCATTTCAGAATAGAAAGATCATTTACAACAGTCACAGAGCCATAGAAATGCATAGGAATCATGTGCACTTCTTTTATTCTCTACTAAAAAGTAGCTTGTATATTGACTTTCAATTTGATTGTTTCCAAAGGTGAAGCACGCTGACAAATCAACTAAACGTCTGCAAGAGATCACACCTATAACTAATATAATTGTTTTGCAATTCTTTCATTATATTGCAATTATAACTATGTCACTGATATTTTGCTGATAAATTAGTGGATTTTCTGATACATAAAGTATTCTCATTTTTTGTTTCCACTGGCTCCATCCTTACTGTGAAATAAATGACTCTTTCACTAATGGGCTACATTAATTTTAAGACTAAAAATATTTTATTATTTTTCTTTTTGTGAATTACTTTTATTCAATTTGTTTTTCAACTCTTTTTTTTCACAAAGTTTCTTATTTATTTTTCTTAAGAAACTTTACTTACACTGAGACTTATTTTACAGGATATAGGATTTCATTTCTTATCTCTGAAGCTAACAATACCCTACTATACATATTTTCACAGCTTTATTCATTTCAAATTCTAATAGCAAGATATAGGAGGAGTTGTAGAACTGCAGTACAGGAAAGTTATATTTTGTTTGTGAAGCATCACAGCTCCATGAATTATATCTTTTGACATCAGTTTGAGATACACAGTTATGCAACACTGCAGAAATCCTATTCTATCTAGTTTCAAAGTTGGTGAACATAATTGCTCATAAATAGTTTTTCTTTTTTATTTCTTTTAATTTCCTCAGAAGTCATCTGGACGTGGAGAACTGCTGATCTCTCTCTGTTATCAATCTACAACAAATACACTAACTGTGGTTGTTTTAAAAGCCAGACATCTACCTAAATCTGATGTTTCAGGATTATCAGGTAATGTTTTCAGTAATGAATAAGCCTTAAGAATATAAAACAAACAGACAGAAGACAGCTGAAATGTGACATTTCAAGGATTAAAAATAACCCAGAAATGAGGAAGTGGTGTCTGCATTGTCTGCAGCCTACTCATCTCATTCATATCTAGGTCAATGTTTTATTTTTCAGAGAACATATATTAGAAATTTCTTCAAGCATATTAGGGAAAAATAAAAATAAAATACAAGGAAACATGACATTTATTGGAAGTGGAGACCAATGAGTTTTGTCATTGTCTATAACAGGATCCAACTGTCATAAGAAGATATTGCAGATACTAAAACTTTTACATATGACAAAGAAATTCAGTTTATTATTCGCTAATCAATATCAAGTGAGATTCTTATATGGAATATTTCAGCTTTGAATCCAAAAGTCAACAAATTACATCTGTGTTGAATTTAGTCCACTGGTATTAATGTTTATTTGGCAAGGTGAAAGGTGAACTACTTCAGTGCTTGGAATACACTGAAAAAGGAGTCTTTTTATAACTCCCGTCTCCTACTCTTGTACCATTTTGCAAATAATAAAACTTTTTTTGAAGCTGATGTTAGAACTGTAGTTAGGTGCATGCTAATGTCAGATAACTTAATAAAATTCAAAATAAAATATACTAACCTCCTGAAAAGAAGGCAAACACACACACTGAAAAACAACAGTACCCAACAGAGGACTTCAAACAGTAAATCATCTGTATTGAGTCCGTACAAGTCTTGATTCTTTTGATGCACAGGATATTTTGAAAGAAAGAGGAAGCAGTTTTTGTAGGCTTTTAATTTTAGTTACTGCAGCTAATAATACTGTACTTCTACTTCTCATATCAAGAGATATGGATATTGAGATCTCCTAATAAGTCTAATAAAGTCAAAAGCAACATTCCAGTCTTATCAATTAGCCAAAAATAGCAGTCAAAAAATTTATTTCAAAAGAAATAGACAACATCATTAATCTACTGATGGCTAGTGATTTTGATATTCTTAGACCTTGTGTGGTGTGTATTCATTCCAAGCTAATGAAAAAATTATAGTAAATAAAACTTACTGTTAAAAAAAAAAAAAGTGTTCATTTTGTTAAGATGCATTTTTTGCACACTTTGCTCACATCAAACTGCTGTGAGTCCAAGCAGACAAAAACATTTTCATCATCTGACCACTTCATTCTGATAACTAGAGCATACATTTTCTAAATAAGGCTAAATTTTAATTTCACTTGGCAAAAAAAAAAAAAAAAAAAAAAAAAAAAATTGTTTCTTGTGTTTATTAGTGGACTGCTTATGTAGACTATTTGGCTTGATTAACTTCCATAGACTGGAATTTTCATTGCATTTGAACCATTAGAATTTGAACACAAGTCCTCCTTTGCACTGAAATAAATGCATACATAAATGAAGAATTAGTGTACTTGAAACTAATCATTCCCACTACTTTTTTTTTTTTTTTTTTTAATTCCTCTGAAGGTGAGATATAGCCATAATTGAAAACAATAGTTAAGGAATCTTGCAACACATTGTTGAAAAATTCTGAAGGATGCAAACGTTCAGTGTTCACTAACAATGTTAATGTTATGGACTTTTTCTCTTCCCCTCCTCAGTAACATATAAAATATTTAAAGACAAACCACATGCAGCCAGTAAATGTAATCTTACATTTGAAGTTTAGTTTTAAATTTATTTAGTAAAAAGATGTGGGAGAAATTTAATCAAGATAATTAATTTTGGTACAACCAAACCAGAAATAAATTATGTCCATTTTCTCAGCATAAGATTATTCTCTTGCTTTTGAGATTTTATTTTGTTTGATCCTTATTCACAGAATTGTAGGGGTTGGAAGGGACCTCCAGAGATCATCGAGCCCAACCCCCAATTAATTAATACTGGTGATTATTTTCTACTTGTAGAATGTGTAAAAAACAGATTTCTATTACATTTAATTACATAGGGATTTGTATTTCTCAGAATACATTGGAAATTTATCATCTTTCACACTAACATTTGAAGCAACGGAGTATAATTACCAAAGTTAACAGACTACAATGTCTTGTGAAAGAAACACCTCCATAGTACAAATAAGACATTACCTAAATCTTGATTACATATTTTGATATCCGTAAATGGAGCTTAAAAGAACTAATTCAGAATTAAACACACACACACACACAAAAAAAAAAAAAACTAGATAAAGCAAATCATCTTTAGTAGATTGAAACATCACTGTGCTGTAGTTCTCTTGGTATGCTATAAAGTTTACCAGTAACTAGAAGAAGGAACTTCTAAATATCTTATTTGTGTTATTTCTTTCTATTGCAGATCCTTATGTCAAAGTGAATCTGTACCATGTTAAGAAGAGAATTTCTAAAAAGAAAACCCATGTCAAGAAGTGTACCCCTAATGCCGTGTTCAATGAATTGTTTGTCTTTGACATTCCTTGTGAGAGCCTTGATGATATCAGCATTGAATTCTTGGTTTTAGATTCAGATAGAGGGTCAAGGAATGAGGTCATTGGTAGGTTAACCTTAGGATCTTCAGCAGAAGGAACAGGTGGAGAACACTGGAAAGAAATCTGTGAGTATCCTAGGAGACAAATTGCCAAATGGCATATGTTGTGTGACGGTTAGCAGCTCAGAGCAGAGTTAGAACTGAAAAAAAAAACTATATATATTTCCATAGGCAAGTAGCAGTTTTCTTTCTTTGCTATCCGTAATTGCAGGCTTGTAACTACGAGAGTTTTTTGGGGAAGGTGGGGAAATAAAAAACTGGATTGAATTATCAAAATAGAAGGTAACTAAATTTTCAGAGTAAATAAAGTAATTTATATTTCATTAGACTTTAACTTAACTAGATTAGATTAGTATTTTTCTGTAGTTTACATAGCCTAAAATGTCTGAAGCAGTATAATCTTCAACAAGAACAAACTAAGTCTTAGGAAGAAGTAACTAGAAACCTTATTAGTACTGTTATCCAGAAGAAGATAACCTCATTAAAGTATACTGCTAGATCAAAGAAAAAAAACTGCAGCTTAATCTATGATTCTACAATTATTCTGGGAAGGCGCTGAGTCTATAAACACAATGGGGATTGACGGTGAATAAGAGGGACATTATTTTTGTCCCTCTGTCATAAACCTTCTTTTATGAAAATTCAATCATTATTTGTATGTTTTGGTTATTTATACTTTGATCATTCCAAAGACTGAAGAAATTTTCAGTGACTTGCTTTAAATACTACATCAAGTGCAACTAGTTGTTTAACGTATGGAAATACTGTTTAATTATCTACACTTGGATTTTTTAATATGTGTATATATATTCTGTTTTATTACAGTGACTAAAATAGACACATTCTATAAATCATCAAGTAAGTTAATGTATATTGTCTTGTCTAAAGGGCTCCTTTACGAGTGACTATATATGTTAGGAATTGGGATTAGGCATGGGTTACGTTTTTTCCTCTAAGAAGTATTAAACTTTTAGTATTTCATGCCAAGTGAAAGCACTTACCCTCAGACAAAGAAGCATACACGATACTACTGTCACTGATCTTTCGCTAATTATAGTTACATTTAAAGTATTTCAATATCATTTAATGCAACATTATTTCTCCTTTTGATTTTTTCATTAAACGAAAAAGAGAAAGAAAATCACGAGACAGAGTATAAAATCTCATTCATTTGTTTAAATTCCTGAACTTATGTCACTACAGACCGAAAGACTGCTCCGAACAAACAAAGATTAATGCATTCTTAGACATTTCCAGTACAGGAAATCAAGTTAATGCTATGACTAATACAGTATTTTGTTAGACAAAAGACTGGAAAAGTGCATTTCACTTACATGACATGCATTAATGTCTACTACTGATTCCACTGAAAATTGGTGATAAAGGTGTCATGGCTTCATGTTTGCATGACACGTGTGTGCTTAAACTTAATTTGTGCCAGTCTCTGGGAGTCTAAAGTATAAAAAAGATAGGTGTATGTATAAAGGATCTAGGCTCATGAAATTCACTCTTGGTCATACCTAATATATATTTAGGCTGTCAGAACTGTTGCACAAATATAGGCAGTTATTTCCTAACGTTTGTACACTGATTTCTGATAGTGAAGTTTGAAAACATTACTCAGATGTCATTTCTTATTACACTAAAGTAAATAGGAATATGATGATGTTACCTTATAACCACTGACATCTCATTTCAAAAGTGGAAAACAGCTTTCAGTATTTTAGCATACATCATTTTCTCACTTGTATTCCCACTGAAATGAATGAGGCTATTTGGGAATTAATGTACCACACAATATATGGAAAAGTAACAGAAGGAGGATGGAATTTAAACAAACAAACAAAAAATGAATAAAAACAACCAAATAACAACAGCAACAACAATAACAAATCATGTTCAATGTTACATTAATCTCATTAAACAGAAGATTCAGATCTTATGAACAACTTTTGCCTATTTCTTATTGACTTTTCCCTGTTCTCACATGGCCAAATTATGTTTGCAGTAAAGGACACTGAAATATGAAATATGCAAGTAGAAAAATTACACTGAAAGGATTCTATTGAGGCTCTTTCAGATTTTGTGTGAGTAATTTCTTCAGTTTTTGAGATTGTCTTTAATATAACAGTGTTTATAAAGTTCTGTAAAAATTCATTTTCAAAATGACATAAACATGCTTTTTAAGATGATGCTCAATGTACAAAAAGAAAGTGTATTGTATGTATAAAGGAGAAAAATCTTTTTTTTTTTTTTTTTTTTTTGCTTTTTTTCTTTTATAAGCTGATTAACTTCTCAAGGGCTAGATTTGCCAATCTTGTTGAACAAAGTGTAATTCAAAGCCATGCAGTTGAAGCAGTGATGCCCACAAGCTTCAGTGAGGTTTGAAATGTGATCACAGAGTGAAACTCTTCCTATGAATCAAATTGGTACAATGAGGCTATGGACAGGGAGAGGTTTAATAGTGGCTGGAAGAATTTTAGACAGCATTATATGACTAGAGTTGTTAATATTTCTGGTAAGGACAGCACTTTATACTAAAAGTGATTGCATCAGAGGGGTAAGACAGCCGGCAATTCAGTTGGTAAGTGAAATAAACAAATAAATAAAACGTAGGTCTTGTACACTGGCCCATTAGTAACACTATATCTCGGAAAATCAGATGACAGGAATCTCCAACAGACACAGATTCTGACAAGGAGAAAAAACCTGAACTTTTAAAGTTTATGATGGCCTACTAGCACTATTTATTTTCCATCTAACAAGTTCTTTTCAAAATTGTTTTAAACTTTTCAGAGAAACCTGAGGGTTAACATTTCTACTGGCTAAATGGCATTTGTTGGTAGGGCAAGGGGTAGGAACGGGAAAGGGAAGCAAAAAATATATGTATGTTACATTGAAAGCAATGGGAAGTAAACTTTTTTTTCATTTAATGTAATGTTTAGCTTGGAAAATTGAGTAAGGAAGACTTGTTAAGAGTAAAGAAGACTTGTTAAGACAAGACAGGAGCAAATGAAGACCTGTCCCAAGATAAGAAATTCTGCTGTTTTATATTGCATTCAATTCGTATTGTGAATATCTTGAACTCTGTCAAGGATACTGTACTGTATTAAACATGTAAAAAAAAAGATGTTTGTCTAAGTAGTTTACAAAAATAACAACTCCTTAAATGGAGACTGGGGATCTGTAGTAACTAAATACATTACTTGTTATGGTGTTGTAACTTAATAGAAGCTGTTCGAGAGGAAGCATGGTGTCTGAGATTTTGTAAGTTATTTGTGCTGGTTCTGTATGTTGTGCCATGTGTGTAAGACAAGAATAAAGTGCTGCTTTTGTTCATCCCATCCCAGAACAATTATCCCATCAATGTATCTTTCCAAGAGACTTATTTGTTTTCACAGCCTACTCCTCTATGCTTCTGTCTAAAAGATTTGGGCATAAAGAGGATGAAAATCATTTTGCCAAATATTACCCAGGCTTATCACACGCCCTTTGTTTTTAAACTATTACTGCACATTTTCACTTGTCTTGAATTTTAACAAACACACAGGCTAGAACCTGAGATGCTATTGACCTTACTGGAAAATCTGAGCCTTATATAGGTACTTGAAGTACGGATCTAAACAAAGATGAAGTAAAATGCAAGACAGTTACTCTCAGAAACCTGTTGATGTTCTATTTGTTTTCCAGAAGTAAAAGTCACTTGGAAAATCACAAATATTCTTATAATCCTTTTTAGTAAAGTCAGGCACTACACTGTCAGGTGAGAAAAACATTCAAATGTTATGTACAAATGCAAACTTTGTTACTGATATCTCCATGCTTATTAGGGTATTTTACTAGTGCAAATCTAAATCAAGGGGAGAGGGGAAGAGAAGGCAGTTATATGTGAAATACACATTGCCTGGAAGGGATTGGTTATATTTGTCATAGAATGAAATATGTGAAAATTATTACTAGATCCACTGTCAAATGCATGATGCAGAACATCTTCTACACATAGACTAGCAGAATCTCCCTGCCATCTTGCCTATTCCCGAGGTATAAGTATCAAGTCTGAAAGAATGTTCTTTCTCATTCTATGCAGTTACTCCTTTTTTTTCTTCCTTGAAGTGTGCAGTTCTCCCCAATTAATAATGATTTCAGTTGTATTTCAGACCTTTTATTCAGGACATGCATCATGAAAGTTTTTAAATTTTTTTTCATTTTTATTTTATTTTTTAATTATTATTTAATATCATAATGCAGTTGAACCTTAGTCAGAAAGCTACTGCTCTGATCACTGTTTGTATCTCAATTTGTTGCAACAGAGAAGTCCAATAAGTATTGAAGAGATTTCCTCTCCTTTGCAGTAGAACTGATTCTTCAGGTATAACACTATTTCACGAGATCCTTGTATTTATGTAGCATAAGCAATATAAGCAATATAAGCAATATAAGCAATAGCATAAGCGATATAAGCAATATAAGAATAGCAAGCAACATGCTACAAACACAGTAGCAATGCATAACCGTAGCTTCTGAACAATACAGGGAACTCAAACAACTCCTCTGCTCATACAACTCCTCTGACTAGCTTCCTCTGTTGCTAAGACCTAAGCAAAAATCTTTAATAAAAAGCTTTCCTGCTCTCATAGGGTTTTCCTTAATATCTTTTACATTCCATCACTAAACAGCATTTGTAACATGACACAGAACAGCATGGCAGCTGTGTCTGTACCTTCCAGCTTAGAAGCAAGAACCAAAGATAAGAAGTGGGAAGGAGGGATTTGTTTCTTTGTTACACTATTGCTATTATATTTGTATTGTTATACTACTTTTGCTTGTGAGTATTTAAAGTACATAATACTCAACTATAGAATATCTTCTGGTTATAGAAGGAAGAGCACTACCACCAGTGACATGACCAACTCTTGTCACATCCTTTGAAACTAAATCTGCTCCAGCTCCCAACAAGTAGTTTGAGGTTTGAATAATCACCACTGAGGCCCTATATCTCAGCACTACACATCAGAATCTTGTATAAGCTCAGAGTTACCCAGCATACATCTTCTGAAGTAATGTTCACGTAGCACTTCTGAAGCACAGCATTTTGGATTATGAGTAAAAAATAATAAAAAATTGGGATAGTGTTTCTGATATAATCTAATGACACGCTAAGAGATCTGGGGCTGTTCAACCTGGAGAAGAGAAGGCTGAGACGTGACCTGATGTCAGCCTTTCAGTATCTAAGGAGGAATTAGAGGAAAGATGAAGACTTTTTAGCAGGATTTGTGGTGATAGAACAAGGGTAAATTGTTTCAAGCTCAAAGATGGTATATTTAGGTTAGATATAAAGAAAAAATCATTTGAGAATGATGAGGCACTGGAATATGTTGCCTAGTGATGTGGTTGATGCTCCGTCTCTAGAGACTTTCAGGGTGAGGCTGGATCAGACCTTTTGCAACCTGATCTCACTGTGATGTCCCTGTTCATTGCAGGGGAGTTGGATGGCCCTCAGAAGTCTCCCTTCAAACTCTGAAGATTCTATGATTCTGATGCTGCAGAAAGATCTCTGCCTTTTCTCCACATAAGAAATTACTGCCTTGGTTTTAATAAAAAATAAAATTGCCTTGGAAATAATGCTCTCTGAGAAAGGCTGTAAATATTTGATATGCCTCTGAAAACACAACTGGTTTTAAGGAAACAAGTATGAAGTATTTTGCAGTATCTGCAACAATACTAATTACAATACCCTCCAGATGAGATTGCCTTTGGGATGGTGTGAGTGAAAATTTCTGGTTGGTTATTAAGAAGGACAAGAAAGCCTCTGTATGTTTGTACTGAAGGTGCCTATAGGCATTGATTTGTAGGGCAAGTAAACAGTATTCCAGGTTCAATATTCCTTTCAGTAACAAGGTATAATGCTTAAGAACATCAATAGTGGCTGCTAACTTTTGATATGAGTTATTACTTTCACTTTTCTCTGGATTGTAATGGTGCTTTGGGGACTGTAGTTTCTTGAGAAAAAAAAAACATTAGAGCTGTATGTGACGATGGGTATACATGGAGAAGAAAACAGATGTGAATCACAAATGCACATATAACTGTAGAGAATTATCCTAGGCTAAAATCAGAAGTTATATTAAACAGCATTAAAAGTTAAAAATAAGTAAATTAGTGTGAGGGAAGTGAATGTGAGTAATACTTCGTCAGCAGAAGTGCAGTACTTCTTTAGATCAAATAACAACAATAACAAAAGATTGTTGATACACTTTTCTTTTAACTGTTTTTCCCCTCAGTGAAAAAAATACACTTTTAGTGTAGACTGCTCTGATTCACATTAGTTAATGGACATTGCACAGAATCACAGAATCACAGAATTGTAGGGGTTGGAAGGGACCTCCAGAGATCATTGAGTCCAACCCCCCTGCCAAAGCAGGTTCCCTACAGCAGGTCGCACAGGTAGGCATCCAGGCAGGTCTTGAACATCTCCAGAGAAGGAGACTCCACCACCTCCCTGGGCAGCCTGTTCCAGTGCTCCGTCACCCTCACTGTAAAGAAGTTCTTGCACACATTTGTGCAGAACTTCCTATGCTGCAGTTTCTGGCTGTTTCCTCTTGCCCTGTCTCCACTCACCACTGAAAAGAGTCCGGCCTCGCCATTCTGCCCCCCACACCTCAGATATTTATAGACCTGGATCAGGTCCCCTCTCAGTCTTCCTTTCTCAAGACTGAACAGACCCAGTTCACTCAGCCTTTCTTCATAGGAGAGATGCTCCAGGCCCCTCACCATCTTTGTGGCCCTCCACTGGACTCTTTCCAAGAGATCCCTGTCTTTTTTGTACTGGGGAGCCCAGAACTGGATGCAGTACTCCAGATGAGGCCTTACCAGGGCAGAGTAGAGGGGAAGGATCACCTCCCTCAACCTGCTGGCCACCCTCTTTTTAATGCATCCCAGGATGCCATTGGCCCTCTTGGGCACAAGGGCACACTGCTGGCTCATGGCCAACCTGTTGTCCACCAGGACGTCCAGGTCCCTCTCTGCAGAGCTCCTCTTCAGCAGCTCATCCCCCAACCTGTACTGGTGCAAGCAATTATTCCTCCCTGGGTGTAAGACTCTACACTTGCTTTTGTTGAAACTCATCCGTTTTTTTTTTTTTTTGCCCAGCTCTCCAGCCTGTCCAGGTCTTGCTGAATGGCAGCACAGCCTTCAGGCGTGTCAGCCAATCCTCCCAACTTCGTATCATCAGCAAGTTTGCTGATGAT
>NW_024884922.1:5030580-5086120 GCF_019232065.1 Centrocercus urophasianus | reverse complement strand
CTGAATGGCAGCACAGCCTTCAGGCGTGTCAGCCAATCCTCCCAACTTCGTATCATCAGCAAACTTGCTGAGGGTGGCCATTATCCCCTCATCAAGGTCATTGATGAAGATGTTGAACAAGACTGGACCCAGCACAGACCCCTGAGGAACACCGCTAGTTACAGGCCTCCAATCAGATTCTGCACCTCCAAGAACAACCCTCTGTGCTCTGCCAGTCAGCCAGTTCTCAACCCACCTCACTGTCCACTCATCTATCCCACACTTCCTCAGCTTTGTTATAAGGATGTCATGGGGGACAGTATCAAAAGCTTTGCTGAAATCAAGGTAGACCACATCCACTGCTCTCCCCCCATCCACCCAGCCAGAGACAACATCATAGAAAGCTATCAGATTGGTCAAGCACGACCTACCCCTGGTGAACCCGTGCTGACTACTCCTGATAACCTCCTTTTCTTCCAGTTGTCTGGAGATGACATCCAGCACAAGCTGTTCCATCACCTTTCCAGGGACAGAGGTGAGGCTGACTGGCCTATAATTGCCTAGGTCTTCCTTCTTGCCCTTTTTGAAGACCGGAGTGACATTGGCTATCCTCCAGTCTTCAGGCACCTCCCCCCTCCTCCAAGACCTCTCAAAGATGACAGAAAGCAGTTCAGCAATCACCTTTGCCAGCTCCCTCAGCTCCCATGGATGCATCTCATTGCATCCCATGGATTTGTGAACATTGATGCTGTCTACGCACTCTTGGACCACCTCTTCCTTGACTGAAGGGAAGTCTTCCATTCCCCAGACCCTCTCACTAACCTCCAGGGTCTCAGATTCCCAAGGGGGAGCTTTTTCACCGAAGACAGAAGCAAAGAAAGCATTCAGTATCTCCGCCTTCTCAGCATCCCCTGTTACCAGAACACTCCTGTCACTTAGCAGGGGTGCCACATTCTCCCTAGTCTTCCTTTTAGTGTTAACGTACTTAAAAAAGACTTTCTTATTATCCTTTATCCCCTTCGCCAGATTTAATTCCAGGTGGGCTTTAGCCTTCCTCGTCGCATCCCTGCAGGCCCTGACAACATTCCTGTATTCTTCCCAAGTGGTCAGACCCTTTTTCCACATTTCACAGACCCTCTTCTTTCCCTTGAGTTTGTACACGAGCTCCTTGCTCATCCACACAGGTCTCCAGCCAGCCTTTTCCGATTTCTTCCTCACAAGGACACACCGATCCTGAGCTTGGAAGAAGAGCTGCTTAAATGCCGACCAGCTCTCACAGGCCCCCTTACTGTCTAACACCCTAGCCCACGGGATAGCTCCAAGTAGGTCCCGGAAGAGATCGAAGTTGGCTCTCCTGAAGTCCAGGGTAGCAATCCTACTTTTTGTTTTACTTCTTCCATTCAGGATCTTGAACTCCACCATTTCATGGTCACTACAACCCAAGCTGCCCCTGACCTTTACTTCCCTGACAAGCCCTTCTCTATTAGTGAGAATAAGGTCCAGCAGTACCCCCCTCCTTGTCGATTCCTCAACCACCTGCATCAGGAAGTTGTCTTCAACACATTACAGGAAACGTCTGGACCTCACGTGCCTGGCCACATTGCTTTTCCAGCAAATATCTGGATAATTGAAGTCCCCCATAAGCATCAGCACCTGGGATCGTGACGCTGCTTCCAGTTGCTTGTGGAAAGCCTCATCAACCTCCTCCTCCTGATCAGGGGGCCTGTAGCACACTCCCACAACAGTGTCAGCCATAACAGCCTGCCCCTTGATTCTTACCCACAAGCTCTCCACTGCTACACCACTCTCCCCCAGGTGGAGTTCAATACATTCAAGCTGCTCTCTTACATAAAGAGCAACTCCACCACCCCGCCTCGCCGGCCGATCTTTCCTAAAAAGCACATAGCCCTCCATGACAACATTCCAGTCATGCTGTCCCACCACGTTTCCGTGATTGCAATGAGATCGTAGCCGTGCGACCGCATGCAGATCTCCAACTCTTCCTGTTTATTTCCCATACTGCGCGCATTAGTGTATAGACACTTCAGGGAAGCATCATTCCCCTGCCACACTCCATCCCTTTGAACTCCACCCTCATCACCCATCCAGTTCACTTTTGAACTACCCGCACAGCCTCAGCAGCCCTCCTTTTGTCCCCTTCCCCCTTCTTACCTAGTTTAAAGACCTTTCAATGAGGCCCGCCAGCTCCTGGGCTAGGATCCTTTTACCCCTTGCAGACAGGTAAGCTCCTTCTGCAGCCGTCATGCCAGGAGCCAAGTAAATTGCCCCATGGTCAAAAAAACCAAAGTTCTTGTGCCTGCACCAGCCTCTAAGCCATTTACTGATGAGGAGGGTTTTTTTGATCCTCTCTGTGTCTTTCCCCGCCACTGAAGGGATAGAAGAGAAGACCACCTGCACTCCCGCACCATCCAGTACCCTCCCCAGACCCTTGAAGTCATTCTTGATAGCCCTTAGGCTTCTCTTGGCAGCATCATCACTGCCAACCTGAACTACCCATAAGGGTAGTAGTCAGATGGGTGAATAAGCCCAGGAAGCTTTCTAGAGATGTCCCTGACCCGTGCCCTAGGGAGGCAGCACACTTCCCTCCGGGTGCGGTCAGGTCGACATATCAGGCCCTCAGTTCCTTTAGAAGGGAATCACCTACAACTATCACCCTCCTTTCTTTACTGGAAGAGGTGGTCTTCAAGCATGGAGCCGACCGCCTCTCCTTAAGAAATCTCGGAGGCTGTACCATCTCACTCTCAGCCTCCTCACCCTCCAGTTCCAGGGTTTCAAACCTATTACTTAGAGGCACCTGAGGAACCGAGGTAGGTTGGGAAGGGCGCCGCCTGCATCGCTGAGGTGGGACCTGCTGCCATCCCTCCCCTCCCTCCCCTCTCAAGTCAACTCTCTCGGTTTGACTATGGCAAGGGAGAGAGTCCACTACAGGCTGGGGATTGCAATCTGCTTGTTTCTCACAGAGAGTTACACCACCCGCCTATCTCCCTCTCGCAGTCTCTAATGGATCTTAACTTCTCCACCTCCTCCATAAGCTCCACCACATGGCTGAGCAGCTCATCCACCTGCTCGCACCTCACGCAGGTGGCATCCCTCCCATCTTCCCCCGGCAGCAGCAGACTCAGGCACTCCCTGCAGCCAGCGACTTGAACTGCCACAGTTCTGGGCAGTCCCTCCATCTGGGTTGCAACAATCTTCTTGGAGCAAGCCCGCCGTCTGGTAGAGACCATGTTTGATCTTACAGTCTCCGGGTCAGCAGTCACCTGAGCAAGGACAAAAACACTGACGTGTCCTGCCAAAAGACCCACCTCCCACACCAGTTAGCAGTGAGCAGTTAGCAGTGGGCAGCAACACCCTTTTTTCTCCACCGGGCACGTTAAGTGCTAGCTCCTGCCCTCCCAGGGGATGCTTATAGCCTCACAGAAAAAGGGTCAAGGTTAATCACAGAGATAAGAGTGAGAAGTGCCGGCTCCACCCCTGCTGTCTCAGCAGCCCGCCTACAAGCTACCAGCTGTTGCCACCCCCAGCACTGGCACAGTGCTTTTGCTGGTTCAAAAAAGCCCTAAAAAGAGCTTTTAGATGGCCTTTTTTTGCTTTCTCCTTCCTTGCTTCCCTGTCCTGAAGCTGGTCTCCGCAGCAAATTTGTTCCAATGTTAATGACGTTTCACTCTGGGTAATGGGTCCTGAATGTTCTTTGAACAAACGTTGCTAATCCTATTCTTTGTATATATAAGTATTGGCTGAAAAACTGATGAAGCTTCATCATTCTCAAGATGTCCTCCCCCTCCCCACTTCCCCATGAGACTATCCTCATTCAGGATATTAAAATTTTGTTATGTAATAAATCTCATCGCTAGGCATGCCTCTGAACCTAGAGGACTGGTTCACAGTCAATGGAGGCAAGCTTTTGAGTGCAAAAATATTACGAAAATTACATGAAGCTAAGAAAATATAAGGATGGGAATTCTACTGTGATTTATCTGTTCAGTTATTTTCCTGTTTTAAAGACAAGGATTATTTCAAAAAGAAACAGTTTTCATGGATTTTTTAGATGGAGAATTATTTAGATCTAAGTTGAAGTAGGGAAGTCAGGTTTTTAATGTATAATACGATAATTGAATGGTTAAGAACTTAAAGGTGAGGCATAACTACTCTTTCTGCCTTAATTTCAGGTAAATATGCTATCTTTGAGATAGTGTAGATAAATCTTTGCAGATTTATCACCTTTCTGCTTGCAGTCTGCCTTATCTTAACCTGTTCTGTGCAAAACCCCAAGTCATCTACGTTTTCTTAGACTTCCACTCATCCCGATAATAATAAAACTTAAAAGAGAAATGAATATTTGCTATAACTATCTAAATGCCTTACAGGAGGTATGTCTCCTGGTTCAAGAACTGTATTAAGCCTGGCTTTTTTTTTCTTTTTTTCTTTTTGAGATTACATCTGGGTATATGCATAATGTCACAGCAAAGAAATACTGGGAATTTCATCCTATTATTCATGAATGTGTAATATGCCTGGTCCTGCTGATTTGTTTTATTCCGATAATAAGTGACTGTTTTATTAAATGATGAGCCAATTTGTGTTATTTGGAAGGAGATTTCAGTACTACATACTTCTCAGAGTGATCATAAACTCAATGACAAGCACAAAAAACCATATGTAAATGACTATTGCTAAGAACTTCTGGGAAACTCCTTAGGCTAGACTTACTTGTTTGGTGTTGTTTTGCTCTCTCAATGTAATCTGTGGTACAGAAATGTAAGATTTATGACAACCAGAGATAAAAAATACGTGCAAAAAGATTATACTGTCAGTTGACATCTATTATTGTGATTAAAACTTAATGCAAAAATAATGCCTGTTCTAGAATCCCCTTGCTGGGAGCTTTGTTATATATGAATGGCACTGAGAAAATATCATTAATCCATATCATAAATCCAAAGCCACTTAACTGAATTTCCCTTTCCCTAAATCTACAATACACTGCACTTTTATAAACCAGATAACATTTGGTAGAAAACCTTCATGAAATAGAGTCCATAGAATTGTTATGAAATAGGAAAAATTCAGTGCAACTAAAATATTCACAGAAGTCATTAGGCCTATAACAGTACTTTCTATTTCTTTGCTACATTTTAGTGTAAGAAAATGCTGAAGTTGGCCAACAGTAGTGCATAAATTATGGTACGGAATACAGCATTTATGTCATTTTTATTTTATTCAATAAATTTAAATAAAATATACATTACCTGAATTGATATTTTCTATTTGAGCTGAAAACAAACATTGTTTCCTGTAAAATTCATGCTGCGTTACACTATTATGCTTTGTGCATATAATCTTTTCTGCATTTGCAATAGAAAGTATAAAAAAATTATCTTTCACAGGATCTTCTGGAACTCCATTGATTCAGAATTCTGAATTCCTTGTGAAGGAGTTGCTTCCAAATTCCAAGGTGAAGATCCTGTTCCAGGATCTCCAAAATATGAAGAAAGGTAGTTTCCTCTAAAGAAGTTTGATCCATTGTTTTGCAGTGCTTTGGAGGTTTGTTTTCAGAGACTTACTGACCATCAATGCCTAGTGAGTGAGGTTAGAGAAGGAAAACAAAAAGTATTGTGCTGTGTAAGAGTGGGAAGCAGAACCCCACTGAAAAGGTTTTGTGTGAAATGTAGAATTCCAATCCATATTTTGAACTGATAAAATAAAATAAAATTAATTTTTTTTTTATTTTATTTTTTAAAAAAAGAGAGAGAGATCTGCAAGGAAAAACAGGCTTTGGGAAAAATAATTAAAATAATTCATAGACATTTAGGGGTTAGAAGGGACCTCTGGAAATCATCTAATCCAAATACCTGCTAAAGCAGGTTCCCTAGAGTAGATTGTATAGGAAATTGTCCAGGAAGGTTTTGAATATCCCCACGGCAAGAGACTCCAGAAGCCATCCAGGTAGCCTCTTCCAGTGCTCTGACACCCTCAAAAAAAAAAAAAAAAAAAAAAGTACCTTATGATTTCATGAATTTTCCAGTGTTCCAGTTCTTGCCTGTTGCCCTGTGTTCTGTAAGTAGGCACTGTTAATAAAACAGCCTGGCCCTATTTGACTTCCACCTTTACTCTTCTGAGAATTGATAAGATTCCCACTTCCAAGAGGGACAGTAACAGGTCTCTAAGCATTTCTTCATAAGAGAGATGCCCTGATCATCCTTGTAACCCTTTACTGGACTCTTTCCAGGACATTCTTGACTTGGGAGCCCCATAATCGGTCACAGTACTAAAGATGTGGCCTCACCAGGGCAGAGCAGATGAGGAGGGTCACCTCGTTCAGTATGCTGATCATGCTGCTTTTAATGCACCCCAGGATATCATTTGCCTTCTTGGCCACAAAGGCTCACTGCTGGCTTGTGACCAACCTGTTGTTCATCAGAACACCTAGGTTTTTCTCTGCAGAGCTCCTTCCCATGAAGTCAGCTCCTAACCTGATGCACTGATGCATGCGGTTACTCCACCCCAGGTGTTGGATTCTGTACTTGCCCTTGTTGAACCTCATCAGTTTCCTCACTGCCCAACTTTCGAGCCTGTCCATGTCTCATTGAGTAGCAGAGTAGCATTTCAGTGTGTCTTCCATTCCTTCCAGCTTTGTATCATTAGCAAATTTGGTCTACAGTTCTGAATCAATTATTCTAGTTTCTGATGGGAAGCAGTGTCTGTGATCATGAGGTTATTTTCAGATGTCTACAGGCTTCATCAACTTCCTTTTCCTGATAAATAGGCCTGTAGTAAACACTCACAACAAATTCATCTATATGTATCTGTCCCTCATTTTTCACCCCCAACCTCTCATTCACCCCAATGAAGAGCTCAACATACTCCAGTTGTTCTCTCATGTAAAGAGCAAATTCACTGCCTCATGTAAAGAGCAACTCCACCTTGCTGGCCTGTCCTTCCTAGAATGTATATTGCCATCCAAGACAGCATTCTAGTCATGTGAGTTGTTCCACCATTTCTCTGTAACTGCAATGACATCATGGCAATGGGAGGCAGCTAAAGAATGTTTATCAGTCTTCTGGTTGGCCTGACTTCATTCAGTTGCAATGGTTTGAGTACTGCCATTTTAGACTCCTCCCCCCATGTCCTTCTCCTTAGAGTTGATCATCCTATTGACAAAGATTATCCTGCATTTTCTAGACGGGTGGATCATCTTCACTAAGAGAACAGGATGAGAGAATTGAGTCTCCAGCTTGAAAAAGGATGCAAGCAGACCATATAGCAGCCATACTTGAAGGGAGCCTACAGAAAAGATGGGGAGGGACTTTTTATAAGGGCAGGCAGTGACAGAACGGGGGAAATTATTTTTAAACTGGGGGAGGATAGATATGATTAGATATTAGAAAGAAATTTGTTGCTGTGAGAATAGTGAATAGAATAACTGGAACAGGTTGCCCAGTAAGATTGTGAATGCCCCCACCCTGGAGATGTTCGAAATCAGGCTGGACAGGGCTTTGAGAAAATTGTTCTAGTAGGAGCTGTCCTTGCCTATAGCATGGGAATTGGAAGTAGATGATCTTAAAGGTCCTTTACAACACAAAACATTCTATGATTCTATGACATGATTATATTGCTTTGAATGAGCTTGGAGCAACATTTTAAATTCCAATAATTTTCCAGGAGCATTTTTCCATGTTAATGTACTATGATCTAGAAAGGAAGAGAACATCATACTAACAGTAAATTTAATGCCTTATCTATCATTCTGCAGTTAATAAAAACAGGATTTGGGGGTATAAACTTTTTTTTTTTTTTTTTTACGTGTGATCACAGCTCACTCCTCTCCAGATTTTTCTTTTAATGAATGTTTGGTAGGGGCAATACAGAGATCCTCTGCCAATTTTACAGCCAGAACACTGCGATTTAATTGTGCTTCTGAACACAGTTTTCGCTGTCATAGCTAAGAAACTTAACTGTTGTTAGCACTTTGTGGGAAAAGGAAATTGAGATATAAAGTTACACTACAACATTTTCAGGGACTTCTGAATGTAAGTTCTTGATTATTTGCAGCTAAGGAAATAAGATGTCATTGTTGTCTCTTTGTTCAGATCTGTGATGTAATATAATATATAACTCAGAATCTCAAGGAATGCAACACAATAGTCAATATGAATTTTAACGAATAGCTTTCCTCCATACAACAGAGCAGTAATACACATATACTTATGACACTATTTAATGAAGTATACAAACTGAAGGCAGGAAATCTGTACTAGATAAACATCTGAAAATATAAACAGAAGTTTTTGAGGGTGAACTCTTGGATTGTCTGGAGTATTCTACATTGATTTAAAATCCAAAATGATGGACTAGTGTTTCACTTCAGAAGTATTATACTTTCACAGATTGTATATGCAACCAACACATTGCCAAAGCCAAGTATTACTCATCAGATGTTATATTGTTATATTCTGATAGGACCATGATAATCTCAATTTGCTGAATCAAATGTTTCCAATTTTTATAGAATGGAAAAAACTTCGTACAAGGAATACTACAAACACATTCTTGGTTGCCACATGTATAGACACATTAACATGGCTCAATAGAAGAAAGACCACTGCAGAGCAAATAAGGCAACAACATAAAAATTGTTCATCTTGGTCTTTGTTGGACAAATATAAAATTTTAGCCCTCATTTACTGTAAGACTGCATTACTGAAGTTCACTATGGATATTGTTTTGTCCCAGAGTCATCAAAACACTAAAACATTGTAATCCTGAGAGTTGGAAATTAGAGACAAAAGATGTAGGTAGCCTTCAATTTTGAGTTTTAAAAGAGAAAACATTTATGTTTCTTATACATTTGCTCCTTTCCTGCACTTTATTATCACTTGTGCAATATTAAATTGAACTTGCAAAATTATCAACCCTCTGCTCAGAGAAGGAATTCAGTTATAAATTCAGTTATAAAGTACCCACAAACATCAGACAGAACAGTTAGGGTTTGCATAAAACATTGAAAATAAGTTGAAATCTTTTCACTTCTGCATCATGAATGAATCTTGCTCGTATGCTTGTCAGGTATCAGAAGCATAGTGCTATTCAGTATGGGAAAATTAAAAATGCATTTGGAAAAGCAGGAAAAGAAAACACAATATTGCAAGTTTTCGTTGTTCTTATGAACAGCTTCCTAATTTTTATGCCATCAATAAATAGTGTAAAAAAGTAGCTCAATTTAACACAGTGTTCTGACAGTGTTGTCTTACGGACTAAGGTGAGTATCAAAGTTGCAAGTAGAGTAAAGAGGCATACATTCATTACATGAAATCTACTAACACTTATCATTTTAATACCCATGGAGCCATAATACCTTTTGCTGAATCCCAGTGAAGCAAACTGTTGAAACAACAAAAAAACAGCCATGTTTGTTCGCTTTTAAATCCAGTCTGAACTAAACATGAAATGTTACGCCTGGCATTAAACTAATGTATTACAGATAATGTGCTTTAGCTAACATCTTCCAATATTTGTAGATCAGAGAAAGCAGATAAAGAAGATTTTCAATAGTCTGTTTTTTGAATTGTTCAAATACTTGTAAATAACTTCTCTGAAAACTGTCATCCTATATAAGTGTTTGGGAAAAGAGATACTAAAATGTGTCCCTCTTAGCTACACAGACAGTATTAAAAATCCAGCAGTTTTGGCTGAGAGATTCTTTTTTTGTTGCTCTTCTCTGTTAGACTGTTTACTAAGTCAACTGGGACCTCAGGAAAATCCTGTGAATTTCTCAGTGCACTGACATATTCGTTAAGGTTTTATTATTTTCTTGCTCTACTAAAGCTTATTAAAGTTTACGACGTTGTGTCTGTGAGTTGAATTGCACAGTTAAAATATCTATTTGGAAGTAAGAGTGAATCCATACTTTCAGCAGTTTCCTAGTCAGATCTGTCTTCACTACAGAATTTATCAACAGTAAAAGGTTCTCAACTAGTCCTTTTCTAGAATAAAATTGTATTTCATTATTTCTTAGTGACCCTCTATTCCATCCAATTCTCCACTTCTCCCAGTGCATCATAACATTTTCATTTTGTTCAAGGCAGTGAAAAAAAGATTGAGTTTCCACTGTATTACTCTCTTAAGATGACTCCCACTGCAGCTTTGCCTATCTTGTTGTAAAAAGTCTGGCACACTGAAAACATATTCTCTTTCATGCACTGTAACCATCCTTCCTGTTTTAAATTTTCTTGTGTACTCAATTATTCCTTATCATGCTAAAATACCCACTTCACTGAACTGAATTATATTCCTAATGGAAAATAATTTATTAAAACTTTTTTTTCTCTGAATGCTCTCTGGACTTTTTGTTTTCTTATCAATGGCATTTTTCTTACAGCTCAGGAAAAGCATCCTAAATGGAGCTAAAGAAATATTGCATATGTCATTAATTAATAATTAATTAATTATTTTATTAGTTTATAAAATTCTAATGTTTCCTCTGAACAGTTAGCCGCAAACCCAATTGTTTCATTTGGTACAGTTGTCCAGTGCATTTTGAAATACTGTGTGTAAAAAAACAAAAAAAAACCAAAAAAAACAACCTATGTTCTATTTTTAACTTTTATTCCTGTAGAAGATCAGTGGAGGAAAAATATGTTGAATGACAATAAAGACTTACAAATAGTCCATTGTCTAGGTTGCATAATGCATAATTGTATAATTTTCTTGTTTAGAAGTCAAATGAAAGAAATAGACAAAGAAACAACTGAAAGACATTGGTTGGAGGATACAGCCTTTAACAGAAGTAAAAAATATTGTGCCAAATTCAGCAGTTTGGTAGTTTTTAGTATGTAACCCACATGTGTTTTTGGGAAATGGGCAATACTAAATTACAAAAGAAAGCTAAATACAGCAAGTTATCTTCCTAGAATCTTAAATTTTCTATTATACTTCTGTAAAATGTTGGACTCTGTTGTTCTTTACATCAGTGACTATCCTAGCCATTAGTTTTAAAGCCCTTTCAAAAGAATTTCAAACTGGTTAGAATTAAAAAAAAAAATTCTTTTAGTCCTGATTTTCAGTACTGAGGATGGCACCCTCAGAGCTCATTCAGATGTCTTCATGCATTTTAAGAGACGAAACTCCAACAAAACCTACTCAGCGCTGTTGATTGAGCTTATGAAGCTAGATGGTTTCATGAATGTAGCTATTGCTTTGGAATCTGCTGAATGGAGTCCTCTGGAGGTCTCTAAAGCCGATACGACTGGCTCTGGTATCAAAAAGTGTTGCGTTCTTCATTGGTGAATAACATCTGAAGTTCACTTTATGACTTTGTATTTACTTTCAAGTTTACTCTGATTCCATCCCCCCTCATACCTAACATTTAGGAGGGTTTGACTTTCTAACTTTTCTGCAGTATAAACTACTTATCCAGTGTTCCGTTTTAAGCAGTGGAGAAATACAGTGAATTTTTCTCAAAAAAGCACTTTAAGATAGCATAAGTCCCCTTTGGTATCTGTCTCATTTTTTACTAAAAGAACTATAGTCCCCTACCTTATCATGAGACCTCTATGTTGAGTATTGCATTCAGCACTGGGACTCCCATAACAAAAAGGATGTGTTGCAGAAGCTCCAGATGACAGCCTCTGGACCTGCAGTATAGCTGGAGGATACTGTGTTAGGGCATGTAGTGACCAAACAAGAGATTACAAAATTAAAGAAAGTAGATATAAATTGCAGAGAAGAAACAAATTCTTTACTTAGTGGGTGGTGAAGTGCTTGAACAGGTTTCTCAGAGAAACTGCGAATGCGGCGTACATTCAGGAAAATTAACAACGACACGCACACCAACATGAATATTAATTCAAGATTTGAAAAATGTTTGACAAACTGAGAAGAAAACCCAGAGACTGGTCTGAACATCGTGTTGTTTGTAAAATTAGCTATTCCTTCTGGGATGTAGTTACCTTTGAAATTAGCCATTCCTTCTGGGATGTAAATGTCAAAATTCAAATCATACCACATCGCATAAAGGTAAAATATAGGTGTCTCCATCAGTGCCATTAGGTAGTTATATATGAATGCAATTCCACAACACACAAGTGTGAGATGGATTATTGGCCAGTAGGTTGTGAGCAACACCATTGCTTTAAATCCTTTACACAGCACCCCCATGATAACAAGCGGGTTCATCGCTGGTGCCTGCTAAAAAGGAGTTAATGAATTGAAGCTAACAGGAGGAGGAAAAAAAAAAAGAAAAAAAAGGCACTACCCAGACTAAGTAGTGCTCAAAGTTTACAAATATCCAGAACACTGGCAGTACACCTAATATTTCAAGGTCAGGTTTTCCAGCACAGACACATGAACTACTGATTACGCTCCCTAATAAAGCTCTCTAAGAGCAGAGAGAAAAAGAGATTCGTTCTAAATGCTAAAAAGCAGCTGCCCCACGTTGGGCGCCAAAAATCTGTCACGGATATGACTAGATCAATCTATGTCCGTGACAGGGGCGACAGGCCTCTGCCCCCCCCCCCCCCCCCCCCAGTCCCACAAATAAGTGGGAAGGAAGAAAGGGAGGAAAAGAACAGCGGCAACAATCTATGGAGGAAAACTTATTTTACTATAATATCAGAATACAAGATTAAAATTAAAAATTAAAAAAAAAAAAAAGAGAAACTGGGCTTTTACTAATATTATAAGCTGATAGGTCTGTCCCACTCTTTCCAAGGATCTGATTCCCCGAGGAAATTTGCTTTGCAAGATCCCAAAAATGATAGAAAAACATAAAATTTATATATTCTCTTAAATTTTGTTAGAAATCAAAATAATTTTTTGTTAAGCTGAACTCTCACTTCTCTAATGTAGAAAATTAGCTCAGCAGGCTCACAGTTGCCAAAATGCCGTGATCTACAGTAAGAAATGGATCTGTGCTTCCTCTCTAATGATAGAGCTTAAGAAAGTGGAATACCTAGTGACAGCTGCTATATGAAAATAATCAGCTTTCAATCAGTGAAAATGATCTCACAGCAGGATTCTATTATTCAATAGCAAATGTTTAGAATAAAAACTATATTGGTGCAGAAAAGAAAAAGAATTAAGCAATAAATAGCTTGTCAGAAACCCCATAGCACATTTGATTAGGGTTGCACTATTACAAACATACTCTAGGGATGGAGAATAATATTTGCAGCTACTTCATCCAAGACTGCAGTACACTGCTATCCCTGCTGATTTTTTTTCCCTAAATGCTCAATAATAGGAAATGAATTATTTAGAAGAAGAGAAACCTGGAAATGCTGACCTGTAACTTCAATATACCATTAAAAATCAGCAATTTTACCACCAAAAACTAACAAGTTCCTGTGGTTTTACTGAAAACTGTAGAATTATTACTGAGGTTTGTTTCATGCCTTGAACTTGTACAGTATGTATATACATATATATAAAGAGAGAGAGAGAAAGAAGCACAATGAAGCAGCTGATGGCTTAGAACTAGGCAGTAGGATTATCGGGCAGTCAATTTTAATAATATTATATATTATTATATTTAATAATTAAAAAATCATAATATTAATGTATTCTAAGTGCCTGAAAAACAAACAAACACAGGAAATGCGCTAGACTCTGTGGTACTTTGTATTTGGAACATCTTAGGTGAATTTACTACCAAAAGGAATGAACTGAGACATGAGCTAAAAGGGAGAAATATCTTATGACTGTCTTTGTTGCCCACCTGACCAAGCAAATAGCATAGCAAGAGATAGTGTATGGGCATAAAATGACTGCATTACTTCTCTCATGATATAAAATAATAGGAACAGTATTGGCAAGTAATCAGTGAATTAAATATATATATATGTATTCCCATTTAATTTCATTTCTCTTGTGGTATGAGATTTTGAGATAGTAATATTCACATGGATCTCTAATCAATGATTACTGTCCTGGTACACAGAAAGCCTACTTTCTGTGTGCTAGACACCACTTGTAAGATATATTTTGGAAAAACATGTCTTTGATTTAAGTGTCTTATCTCAGGAACCTCACTAAAATCTGTGGTAGAATTGGGAATATGCATGGTCCTAGAAATTATAATATAAAATACACTATAGTTGTATAAAACTTGAGATTATTGGTTCTAACATCACTAAAGATAAGATTTTTTTATTATTATTATTTTCCTCAGAAAGATTCTTCACAAAAAATCTTTTTTTACATCAAAGTATACACATTATTTAAGACTTTATTCTTCGTGTTCTTAAACTTGTCTGTGCCAATACAGGAGTTGAACTATGAAAAACTGCATGGATGTCTTTCTCATGAATCTGCCTATTCACTTGACTCTAGACAAGAAAAAAATGGAGCTAGGCTGACTCCCATTGTCTGCTTTA
This sequence comes from Centrocercus urophasianus, assembly GCF_019232065.1. Taxonomy (NCBI): domain Eukaryota; kingdom Metazoa; phylum Chordata; class Aves; order Galliformes; family Phasianidae; genus Centrocercus; species Centrocercus urophasianus. Next base: position 5,071,748 of record NW_024884922.1, on the reverse strand, counting down.
GAAGAAAGATTTTTTTACTGAACAACACTTTTGTCTATGGATTTAATTAAAAAGACAGGAGATTGGAAAAGTAGAGCCAGTGTTCTCACAACTCCTACAATATTTCTTCCATAAAAACTATTCAAACCAGTCTTTTTCAGTGAGAAGACAATTACTCTCATCTTATCTGCAATAAAGTTCTGTTTCATCAATTTTTAAAAACAGCCAAACCAAAATAAAAATTTAAAGTCAATTATTTTTTTTTTCACTATAGCAGTTGTGTTCAAGGTGAGTATATTTGAATGCTACCCAGGAAAGAGTAAACCCAAAGCATTTTGTAGCAAAACACATTACTACCTTATTCTGTTCCTTATTTCAAATGATGAGTTGCCTGAAGGAGTATAAATGGCTCATAAAGTTCTCAATGGTCTAAAGACAGGACCATCTGCTGAACTCATCGGTAATTTTGTGTTTGAGCTTAGCAGCTGGGAAGCCTTCAACACATCAGCTCTTCCTTAATCAGGTGGGTATCTCTGAAGTCTGTGGGAATTATGATAATAGATACTTAAAGAAGTGAGGCAGTGAGAGTCTTCCCCATTTTGAGATTATATCCATATTTCAGCTTGTCTCACAAATTTTTTTAGTTGTTTATAAACCTGCCCACAACAATAAAACTGCGCCACATCTGCTCGTATTGCTCAGAGAGATGTGTCAGAGTGCTAGAAAATAATGAAGATCCATTGGACACTTACTTATGATACAACTGGTAAATCTGAACGCTCAAATTTGCACATGTACTTCACATTATTTTTATTTGTACATTTTGTCAGTCTAGGGAAGATGAAAACATGACATCCAGGGATTAAGTGTATGGGTTAAGGTCTTGCTGCAGGAAAGAAGAAGCACCTTTTATAAGATTAGTAAGTTCTGGTTTCTGTTTCTACTTCAGTTATAGAAATGCCATCATGTATTCTTAAAATCATGTCTTTTTTTGTTTAATTACAGACATGAAGTCATACACATAGGTAATTTTTTTTGTGAAGAATGGAACATATAATAATGGATACTGTGTGTGGGCGGTTGTAATGACTTATTAAGGGAACAATGGGCAGTGTAGTGTCTTAAATCTACATTTTCTGATAGGTGGAGTGTTTTAAACTGTACTGATATATGTTCCCAAACAATAACTTCCCTCAAAATGTAGGAAAGCAATCCTTTACTTTTGAAATTTCCCTTTTTTAGTAAACTAGGGAAAAATAGGCAAGATGATAATTCTTGCAAAAGATCTCAACTACCTTACCTCTTCAGCAGCTTCAGAGAGTAAATTATTTATTTAAAAATTATTAAAAATAAATATTTTCCTCTACTTGTCAGTATTTAAACATAAAAATCATTTTTTCTAAACCTCATAATTGGGTAAAAGTATGACAACAGTTGTTGAATAATTCATTTTATCCTGACATATCTTTATTACCATTTTCTATGACTTGTCAAAATAGGCAGCAAATCAGAGTTACTTCACCTCTGCCTTACCTGCATTTCTCCTGCCTGGTAGATACACTACACAAATCTCTATCAAAGCATTGTCACTGAAGTTCAAAAGGAGTGCCTTCAAGATGCAACATTACATCAGCATCAAGATTGGATAACTTAATTCTGTTGACATAAATAAAATATTTTAATGAGTAGGTTTCTCCAAAAGTAATGCCTCCTGTTTATTTCCATGGAAACTACAACAGACACAAAGAGCATAATATCACTAGTTGATAGAATAAAATCACAGCTAAAAAATACTATTTTAAAACATAATCTCCACCTTTAAATTTGTGGTGTTTTGTTTTTTTGTTTTTTTTTTTTTTTATTATTTCCTGCAAGCCATGCTTATAAAAATCTGTACCAGTAGAAGTTACCAATTATTGCTGTTGCCACTGTACATCTCCCACCACTTCACTTGCTCACAGTTCACTATTTGCTATCCACAAAGCAAGCATCAATAAATGTCAATGGGTGCCATTTTTTTTTGTTCATGGAAGAATTTAGTGACTCATCTTTGTTTCATAAGCACTCCTGTGTTTGACACAATTTTTTCAGCCACCTCTATCTGTCATACAGCAACAAAATGCAACAGAATACTTGCAGGAAAGTTCAGCTTCTAGAGCTGCACCTCCAACATGCAACTCTGACATCATAGCCCAACACAATAAAATATGAGATAATGATTTCAGAGCATCTCTCTTAAACATTAAATCTACTGAAAATTCAAATTGTTTTTTTTTTTAGCATGCAAATTTACAACATAGTAGGAAATGTTGAATATGATATGCTAAGAAAGATAAAATCCTGTAGAAAGTTCATTACCTGTTTGCAAGATAAAGAGAGAACTAAAGCAAAAGAAAATAAATAAGCAACAACAACAAAAAAGGTGTAGATAGCAAATCTCTTCACACTTTCATAATAAAACTACAGAAGTTTACAATTATTGTTTGAGGACCATCTAAAAACTCATGATAATCAGAGGGGAGAAATCCATTTACTGTGAATTAACTTCAGTGGAAGTTGTTCTCCTGCTCCCTCAGGAATTACTCTTTTTTACAGCTTTATTTGCAGATATATGTATGTGACACAAAGCCAGCTTTTTTGAATGGGGAAATCCAGACAGTTGTCAAAGAGGTGGAAGAACTTATGAATACAGAAGCAGGGAAGGGCATCCATAAGTGCCAAGGAGTACCTTGGAGTGCAGCTCGGTCATGTTGGGTTGGATTTAAAGAAAGTCAAAACTGTAAGCATAAGAAGGGTATGTATGGCAAAATTTAAAGGATGAGAATGATATGGCCTTCTTTGCTTTCGTCTTTGTTGACATGTTCTGTTCTTAGGCCTCCCTGGTTTATGTGTAAAGTGGCAAATTTTGGAGGACAGAGATACAACAGTAGGGGAGAATCAACTAAGAGATTACCTAGTTTACCTGAATATGCACTTCTTGAGACCACATAGAATGAAGTTGTTGTCCCCTGCCAATTAGGGGCTGAAAATGATGCTGGATTGCAAATCTTAAAGAGCATGCAAATGATTAAAAGTCTAGTTCGCTATCCAAATTGAATCACAATCCTCTAGGCTGTGGCTCACAGGGGCTTCAAGAGATGAAAATACTGGACTGAGAGTTCTGTGCCAGGTGCAGAAATAGTCCCAGAGCTTCAGATATGCTGATGCGTTAACTGACACATGAGGCTGTCTTTTGTGTTCTTAAATATTCATGTAGGCATCAACAAGAAGTTCTTGTAAAGAGAACTGAGAAGAATGGAAGAAGAGGAGGATAAAACTTTCCATAATTGAAGGAAGGAAGGAAGGAAGGAAGGAAGGAAGGAAGGAAGGAAGGAAGGAAGGAAGGAAGGAAGGAAGGAAGGAAGGAAGGAAGGAAGGAAGGAAGGAAGGAAGGAAGGGAGGGAGGGAGGGAGGGAGGGAGGAAGGGAGGAAGGGAGGAAGGGAGGAAGGGAGGAAGGGAGAAAGAGATATTTACCTGCAACCTGTAGGTGAAAAGACAAGCTGGCTGATTGTTTTTGTGATATTTATAAGGCTGCAGGAGTTTCTAAAATGCTTGATTCTCAGTTACTGCTATTCTAAACAAACAAACAAAAAAAAATTGTGCATTGTGCATTTCTAAATAAATATTTGTAATCCATAAGCATATGGTTAATAAAGTGATTCCTGTAGAAGTTTTGCAGGTTTAGAAAGTTCAGCAAATTTGAGCTTATTTGTCGCTCCACTGGCTGATGTCAGAAGTGCTTTAGTACAACAGTCAGAATTTTGTGATGCTTAGCAGGATTGTTGCCCAGGCAAGCAAATAGTAGTCCATTCATGAGGTTTGGCAATAAAAACTAGAAAATAATAACTTCTAAGATGTACATTACTGGCACAAACCTTCAGCTGTTAGAGCTATAATTGTGCTATCAGTGTGAAGCATATTTTACTTCAGATTACAAATAAAACAGCAAGTCATTCTTACCCACTGTAAGAACACATTACAGGACTCTATGAAGTGAAACCCTGGTCTGTTAAATCTGCTGTTGTATTAACAGTTACGTTAGGAATCTTACCTCTATCACTAAGGCAGTAAAGTTTTATAAATATTTTAACAGGTATTTCTGCTGTGTTGCTTTTAGAAATTACTCATTGAAATGCTAAAAAATGAACATGCTGGGATTCCATCAAACTAAATGCAATACAGAGTGGTTTGAATCATAAGAAAAGAAAACAATAAAAGTTTGGTAGAGCTTTTCTGAGGTGCAATAATGCAACTGTAAAGAGTTGTTCACTCTGGCTTGCTAGAAAGCTCCTCAGCAAAGAAACCTGTGTAAGAATTTTATTCATGGGATTATAATGTGAAAGGCTTTTAGTGCCTTATGGGAACTGTATGGTATTTATAGAATCAATAACTGATTGCAGCCTAATATGATAATTGGACATGGGATAATATTTTCATGCATAAGTTTTGAAAAAAAAAATAATTGCTTTTTCTAAGAAAATATTTTTTTATTTGACAAATGAAAATTAAGAGATTTTCTCCTTCTCATGTTGCTTTATTATATTTCAGTATTTTCCAAGGGAAAAAGAAAATGCAATCAAATAAACTTCTTCCAGCTTCCTAGAAGCTGGAAAACAATGTTGAAATCACAGGTGCTTGTAATTCTTCAAACTATGTCTTTTTACCATATACTCTTAAATTGTACAGACTATTTATTATGTAATTAATACAATAGGTAGCCTTTATTGTCAGAGATAGTTGGTAATCTTTTTCATTGCCTCTCACTCCACATTTTTTGTGTGACTTTTACCTGTTGTCTTCAACACTCACAGGATCACAGAATTGCAGGGTTGGAAAAGACCTCAAGAGATCTGCTAAAAGACCTCAACTCCTCTGCTAAAGGTAACCTACAATAGGTTGCACAGACAGGAAATTAGACAGGTCTTGAATATATTCTTAGAAGGAAAGTCCACAATATCTCTGGGCAACCTGTTCCAATGCTCTGTCACCCTTACAATAAAGAAGTTCTTCCGTCTGTCAGTATGCACCTTTCTATGTTCAGGTTTTAGGCCATGATTCCTTGTCCTGTTGCTGTGCACCACTGAGAAGAGCCTGTAACTTAATTTAGCCTTCAAATCATTTTTAGTCAAATGATGGTAATGACATCTTACGTACAAGTTTGATTGTGACTCAGTACAAGAGTATTTTAAAATCTGAAACAGAAATAATTTATGGCTAAACCACATAAAGTTATCATGAAGGTGTTCATTAAGTCTGAATGCGTGGCTTTGGGGCATCTTTTGGTTTTGTGTTCAGCCAAGTAATGTTCATGGCTATTTCATTTTGTATCACTGAAAAAGTAAGTTTTAGCCAAGCTAAAGATATTTAGAACTTTAGAGAAATGCAATCATTCCTAAATAAGTGCTTTTTTTTCAGTGACTCTTATATCTGATTTGTAGGTTTGGCCTACATTTCAAACTGCAGTAATTACAGTAATTCTTTTATATATAGTTGAGATAAAGTAGAAGGAAATGGAATGTTTTCTGCCTGATGAAACTAAAAACCTTTGGGCTTTTGTAAGTATAGTTTCCAGAGGAATCAGGATTGAGGTTCTGCAAATACAAGTGCTTAGTCTATGCACAGATTATCTTATCTAAACTCAAAATAAAGGCACTTTTCAATATTTTCAAGAAAATCTATAGCAAGATGAAGTTCATGAAGGAATTTTTATTTGAAGCAGTTGAGTAGCCTGAAATATCGATTTGATTTAACAAAGGCCAGAAAAATATGCTCATATCGAAGCATAAGTCTTGACCTGGGATAATGAAACCCCACAACAGCTTATAAACCAAGCCTGTAAAACAATCAATTACTTAGTCCTAAGTGTTCAAATCAGTGTATATGGGTCTTAGTGATATGAAACCTAAAAAGAGTAAGTAGGATTTGATACATCCTCAAATCATGCTTTGAAAATACACTTCTTATCTAGAGATTTCTGAAGCTGAAAGTGAATATACTATGAGAAGCATACTTTTTCACAATAACTCTACAAAATCCATTACAGGACAGACACACAGGTATTTTAGTAACAAAAGAAAGGTTTGAGAGCTTAAAATTAGAAGTGTCATGTGATTTTGTTGAGATGCTGGAAGGTTTTTTTTAAATAAACGATGTTTCTTAATCCAGTACAAAAGCAGTAATGAAGTGTAAAAGTTATGGTACATAAGGAAAAAAAGATAGATTAAGTACTAGTTTATAAGAAATATTTTTTCATTGGACAATAGAAAACTTATACATCAGTGTTAAAAAATGTGCTGTCTTATTACTAAACCCCCAAACTTTGCATATTTGGATGATACATTCTTCACTGATCAATTATTGCACTGTTAAATAACACTAAGTCCATTTGACAAATTGAATGTAATGTCATTCATACATGGTTTACAGTTTTCTCACCCATTATTTGTAATCCTTGCAAATTCATTCTTTACTTACTAAAACAAACAGTTATTCAACAAAAGTAGCAGAAAGAAAAGAGCGGTAGATGTAGTCTACCTTGATTTTAGAAAGGCATTTGATACTGTTCTCCCATGACATCCTTATAACAAAGCTGAGGAAGTGTGGGATAGATGAGTGGACAGTGAGGTGGGTTATGAACTGGCTGACTGGCAGAGCGCAGAGGGTCGTCATTGGTGGTGCAGAGTCTGGCTGGACTGGTATCTCCCAGGGGTCTGTGCTGAATCTGGTCTTGTTCATCATCTTCATCAATGACTTTGATGAGGGGATGGTGGCCACCCTCAGCAAGTTTGCTGATGATATGAAGCTGGGAGATTGGCTGACACACCTGAAGGCTGTGTTGCCATTCAGCAAGACCTGGACAGGCTGGAGAGCTGAGCAGAAAAAAACCGAATGAGGTTCAACAAAACCAAGTGTAGAGTCTTACACCCAGGGAGGAATAATTGCATGCACCGGTACAGGCTAGGAGATGAGCTGCTGGAGAGGAGCTCTGCAGAGAGGGACCTGGGTGTCCTGGTGGATGACAGGTTGGCCATGAGCCAGCAGTGTGCCCTTGTGCCCAAGAGGGCCAATGGCATCCTGGGGTGCATTAAAAAGAGGGTGGCCAGCAGGTAGAGGGAGGTGATCCTCCCCCTCTACTCTGCCCTGGTAAGGCCTCATCTGGAGTACTGCATCCAGTTCTGGGCTCCCCAGTACAAAAAAGACAGGGACCTCTTGGAAAGAGTCCAGCGGAGGGCCACAAAGATGGTGAAGGGCCTGGAGCATCTCTCCTATGAAAAAAGGCTGAGTGAACTGAGTGTATTTAGCCTTGAGAAAAGACAACTGAGAGGGGATCTAATCCAGGTTTATAAATATCTGAGGTGTGGGGGCCATAATGGTGAGGCCAGTCCCTTTTCAGTGGTACGTGGAGACAGGAGAAGGGGAAACAGATATAAGCTGCAGCATAGGAAGTTCTGCACAAATATGAGCAAGAACTTCTTTACAGTGAGGGTGACGGAGCACTGGAACAGGCTGCCCAGGAGGTGGTGGAGTCTCCTTCTCTGGAGATGTTCAAGACCTGCCTGGATGCCTACCTGTGCGACCTGCTGTAGGGAACCTGCTTTGGCAGGGGGGTTGGTCTCAATGATCTCTGGAGGTCCCTTCCAACCCCTACAATTCTGTGATTCTGTGAAAATTGAAAGTTAGCGAGTGCCCAGGGATAAAATTACACTGTTTTTCAGATAAGATCAAAAATTAACCGCTTCAACTGTATTGGGTTCCATCTGCAAAAGCTGTATTCAGTCACTGGGATAAGGCAGAAATGACAGAGAATTATAGGGACATTATTTATTTTAATAAGAATCTGCATATGAGTTATTCTCCCAATCTCCTTTGTCATAACAACTGAGTAAAAGGAGTGTTGTTTTATACTCCTGTTTCTAAAATTGTACCATCCATGTGGCCACCATGCCAGAATTTAAAAAACTAAACAACACCTTAGAATCAGCTCTGAGACGGTAACAATGAGCTACTCTTTTTCCTTGATGTATGATGTGCTAACCAGTAGTAAATAACTGCTTTCTCTCCGTATTCATCGTACAAACTGCACAATTCTTCTTTTACATGGTAGAGGGACCTTTGACTCCAGACACTTTTCTACTAGTCTGTACTATGCAGGACTAGATTCAAACTGCAGTTTACTAGCCTCTAAATCAAAAGGAGTTCCAGACTCTGCTGCAAAGTCTAGCATGAAGTTCTAACTATCTATGACATTTCCAATACTTTTCATTTTTAATATATTGATTTATTTTTTCGTCGGCACTCAGTCGAGTTAGAGAGCTCTCAGAGTTTCTTGTAGCATCAGAATAGTTCTCAGAATAGTTCTCTTTATTGTGTTCAACATACATCTCGTATACCATTCACTTACAAGCCAGAAATTCCTGTCCCTCTAATCAGTTAATTGGGCCTAGCTTCTTCCAAACAACAATGATAAAGGATGAAAGGTTTCTTGAGTGTGTTAAGATTAACAATGCATACAAAAAGAATCTCCTGTTCACCCTTAGATGCAGCAGATGCCGTTTGCTCTCTGTCTTACACTCCAGACTCCCAAGTTTTCACAGTGATAGGGTCTGCCAAGGAGTCTAATAAGCTCTTTGGTGACTCACTCACAGTTCCATTTTCCCCCACATCTCCCCCTTTGTTATTAATAAAAAAGGCATGTTTCATAGCATCCTGTATAATTTTTTTGTATACACTGCAACAAGCATGGAATACAAATTAAAACAGAGAAAAAAGCAGTAAGAGAAACTAACCCCATTTCTAGGAAATTCTGTATCCATTCTGCAAAAACCCCTAAAAAGACCCCTGAATATATTACACCCATCTTGGACCTGTTCCTTCATCCAGAGAAAAGCAGGGCTGTGCATGGGATTGCTTCTTTCAGCGTATCACTTCTTCCGTTGTGAACTTCCTTTCAGCTTCTATGCAGCATGAGCTTCCTTTCAGCACTCTCTGTTCACCTGGGTCCTTGTATGGACTCAGATATGAATAATCCAAGGCATTTATTACTGGTTCTCACAAAACAGATATACATTCACAACTTTCCTTTTTTAGCATTCTATTCTCCCTTACAACTTTCCTCTTTTTTGTTTATTAGCAAACTGTTACCACACTATAAAATAATAGCACTAATTATATAATAATTATATAATCATCATAACTCAATCAAAGCCTCAACTGATAATACACTGAACATAAAATTTACATAGGAGGTCACAAATTTTTTGAGTTGATATATACAAGCTCACACAGGCATTTATTATAGACAACTGCATAAGTGGAAAACTGAGACTTTCTAAGCTAATTTATTATTACTTATTGACCCTTGTGAGACAGCGAACCGCTGAAATGAGAGAGAAGGAACATGCTGGTGGTGGATGCAAAAAGCAGTGCCAGCAGGGAGTCGCCTACTTCAAAGATCACTTTTCCTTTCTCACCCATCACAGGCTGTCCTGCTTTTATTCTTCTCAGGGTCTGCAAGGTTTTTTCCGCTTGTGCTCCACATCTGCATGGCCAGTGCATGACACAAAGCCCAGGTGACACAAAGCTCACAAAACAGAACCACTAAATTAGATCTCTCTACAACATACAGAAAGTTATTTACAGCTATAGTCACCTTCTCCCATTGTTTCTTGCTTTAACATTAGCTCCATTTTTATTTAATTCATAAGCTTTTTCTTGTTGACCAGTGGCTCGTACTACTGTTACAAAAATCATCTATGGGTAGTAAATGCTGATGCAGCACAGAGAGAGAGGCACCCATATCTACCAGAAAACAAACATCTTTACCCTGCTGTGTGCACACTGCATTCAGTCCACTGGGCCCTTCAAGGTCCTGCTCTAGTGCAACCGCTACTGTTCTTCCCAATTTCTTTCTTTTTACAATCCCTGTTTCTATGTGCTTTCCAAGCCCACTCATTAATTTGTCCAGGCCCCTTACTTCAATTCCTTTAACCTGTATATTACTGAGAGAAAATAAAGACATTCTTGCTGGGACTAACAGAAGATCTTTGTAGGTATAAACAAGTTCAGTAGAAAAACCAAAAGATTGTAACTATTTATTCCAGACAGACCCTCTCAACATGATCACGAGACGTCTAGCTTGTACACCTGGCATGGGTGTCAGCAGATGCTATAAAGACCATCGGCAAGCCCCGCCAAACCTGTGGTGGCTTGGCAGAGGTGAGTGGCAAACCATGGGTTCATGTGTGACAAAGGAGCAGATGCCAACTGACAGTAGAGCCCATCGATCATACATGGAACCCAATGTATGTTGTCCTAGTCATGAACAGCTGGGATAGATGACCTGCACAGAAGGAGGTGAGCACCAACATCGAGCTGCATCTCACATAGGAATGGTTCCACAGCAAGCTGGGAGCAGGGCATGGTGGGCGGCACACCGCTCAGCGGCTGTAGACAGAGTACTGCGCCAAGATGGGAGCCCCTAATGGCTCCTTCCTCGGGAGCCATTAGTGAAGCCTTCCTTCACTCTCCTCAGGGAGAGTGAGACTTACGTTGGCGATTGTGTTCTGTCCATGTGGTATAACGAGAAGGTGCAGCATTTCCGCATCCATTGGCAGCAAGACTCTGTTCTTTTTGACAAGTTCTTTTTGACTGACACCCAAGTATTTGACAGTCTCTAAGACCTCATCACCTCATCACTACGGGGAGCCGCTGGTAGGGTACAACAGACTTGAGATGAGACTGACAGAGACGGTGCCTTGGTCCAACAGTCACAATAACATAGGCTGGGTGCCACAGGACGGCACCAGATGGATGAACCCAGCTCCAAAGCCATCTACTTCAGGGCAGGATGGAAGATCCAGCACTGCCACACATGGCAAGAGAGTCACCTTTAATAAGGCACTTGACCAAGTGCATATTGTTCATCACCCACAATAAAAGTTCTTGCTTTGCACTAACAACGAAGTCCATGTCAAATTGCCACAGTTAAACCTTTCTCTTATTTTTCTTCCTCAACCTGTATGTGGACCTTTGGACAGGATTTCAAAAGGGTATAGAGGGGTTTCACCAGTATTCCATCGTTGTAGGCAGCACCACCTCCTCATTACTAGGAAAGTCTGGAGCTCCTTAGCTGTTTGAGGTTCCGCAGATTGTTTCCTTCTTCGCTGTTTCCTAGAGTTCGGGATCCTGCAGTGATTCCATAACATAAACGGTTTACTTGTGCCTGTGCCACTTGGGCTTTCTGTGGGGAAACTTGACAGCCATTAAGTCTGAGAAAGTTTAGTAAGCTAATTGTCCATGTTATGCATTACCTCCTTTGTTTTGGTAGCTATCATGTCATTCATGGCTTCGAATTTGACGGAGTACTGTTTAATCCGAACCAGCTGAGCTCCCTGCTTTATTCTGAATGCTATTGGAGCTGCATTCTTAGCCCTACCTGGGATTCTACTACCCACACCCCAGGATAAACTTGATTCCTCACTTTGTCTGTGTTCTGGTACCAGCAGGGGTAATGACTAATGCTAAACTAAGCACCTATATGAACTGTTCTTTTTTACCTTAAATTCCTCTTTATTTCAGTTTACAGTTGTTTTAGTAAATCTTGCCCTAATAAAGGTTTTGATGAATTTGTCATGTACAAGAATTTGTATATGTCTACCTGCTTACCTATACTAAACTGCTAATGTTTAACAAAGTAAGCCTATTCACTTTTGCCAGTGGTTTCCCTTTTCGTTACCAATTCATCACTTACTGGAGTAAGAACACCAAATTAGTTGCTTCAGAGTTTATTACAAATTCCACACCTTGCTGTAATTTCTTCCTTAGCTTAATTTTCTCACCCTTAATTGTTGTTGCATGTTACCAAATCCTGCGCTACTTTTTGCACTAACTGCTTTTCTGTTCAATGAGGGCAGGACCCTCTTGGACCCTGCCCGCCCCCCCCCCCCTTCCCCCCTTCTGAGCTCTTCCTGAGGAGATCTCTGAGTCCTAGAGTCCTGCTCTCAGCTCCTTCCTCCTAAGGCTTCCCATGCTAACACTGGGATATCAAGTTTCCTAAATCTCTGCAAATGAAGTGTATTCTTGCTTCCAATGTTTTGTTTCTGTCCCCATTCGCAACTAACACTTTATGTTCTGATTACAAGCGGGGGGAGGAGCAGTGCTCTTGCCAGCACTTATCTGCTTTGGCTAGAGCAGATCACCATCTTTAATTTTAACTCACTGTTCTTCTTTAAACTTTTGGGGTTTTTTTTTGTTTGTTTTTTTGTTTTTGTTTTTCACAATTCCAGTATTTGTACCGTCAATTATGCTTCCATGTACCATTAATAATTCCACTTCCATATAGCATTAATGTTTACACACCCACAAAGCATTAACATTTACACTTCTGTATACTGGTAAAAATTCCACTTCCATATACAATTAACAATTACATTTCTGTATACCATTTACATTTACACTTTCATATACTATAAACATTTAACAATCACAAAGAGAGTGACAATAACCAGTACAGTTTATCCTAAAGATTCCTCCTCTCCTCCAAGTTATCAGTGGGAATGAGCCTTCCCATTCAACTGATTCCAGATTCTTTACTAGTATCATAGTTTCTCCATTAATATTCAATCTTTCCCAATTAACTGAAACAAAATGAGGGCTATTGGTTGTCCTCTGTATTCACATCCTTGATTTAAAAAGTTCAATACATGTGTAGTTTCAGCAAGCCCTCCTGCTGGAAGTGCCTTCTCCATCCCTTCTGTTTTGCTTAAGTAGCATAGTTTTCAGGATGCTATGGGTATGCTCAACTATGGCTTAACTTGTAATAGTGTAATACTGTAATACTTTCTGGGATATATATCCCAGGCCATTATCTGTACAGATTGTAGGACTGTTTTTCATGCCCTGAAGAAATACCGTCCAATGATACTGCTGGGCTGGTGCTGATGCTTTACAGAGAGGATGAAAAAGCAAGCCTAGGAGCATCGTAGGGGTCCAGAGAGATGGTGGAATAACAGTCTTTTCAGTCGAGTGTTAAAATTCCCGAAATGTCAAACTTCTGTGTGTGGCTCTCCATTGATCCAAACCCTGTAGCACCCCTTTTCATGGGCATAGCTGGCACTGGCTGTGCTGGAGAATGAATCAGTTGAGCAATACAAGTGCCTGCCAATACTTCACGTGGGGCATAGGTGTGACTGTTCATCCCAAGTCCTGCAGGACTCTATACAATAATGCTTCCCAACATGGCTCTTGATCTGAGGCTATGATAACAGGGAAGACTTTCAACCTATGTGTCTTTATGGCCTTCCTAGCCTCCCTTCCAACATTTGAGCGTGGATTAGGGTGGGACAAATCCATCTCTTCTTCAGAGTCTATGGGGCCAGGATAAAAAAGGGCTGCTGGGATCCTCGGGAGGGGAGGCAGTAAAAACTGCATCTGAGGGCGATTGCCAGGGAGCCAATGGTATTGGGGACTGATCTGTAGAACAGCCAGCCACTCCCTTGCTCTCAGGCAGACTGGGGGTATCAGATTGCAATCTTAAGTGACTGTTTAGCGCTTCAAAGATCTTTTCTCCAAGTCTGGAGCAATCCAAAGGTTGCCTTATCACCCTTAGTAGCATTGTCCCATTGCTTCACTCCAGCCCAGTCCCATAGTTCAGGATCGTAAGTTGTCTGATTTGTGATCTAGGGGTCACTCTTGGTAGCCCATACAAGCATCTGCTGTAAAATGGCAGTGGGCACCTTCTTTTCCCAATTTTTAAGAATAATTTGAAAAGTAAATAGGACATTCTTTTGTTCTGAGGTCATATTATTCCCCATGGCAACTCAGTGGCTTACCTTTGTCCAGTGAAATGCAATCAGAGCTGTTGGGGATGATGAATCCTAAAGTTGCAGTGTTTATCTCAATGCACTTCTGTACAGATTTCTCCATGTTTGTCTCAGTGCCTGCCATGTTTCTCTCAGTGCCAGCCACGCTTCTCTCAGCGCCTTGCTTTTCTCAGCGTGCTCTGCATTTTTCTCAGCACCTGCCACGCTTCTCTCAGCACCTGCCACACTCCACATTTTTCTCAATGCACTCCAGACCAGTCAGTCTTCAAGTCAGGTTTAGTTTCAGGTCCCTGTTCAGAAGCCAATTGTCAGCTCTCAGTCAAGTTAGAGAGCTCTCACAGTTTCTTGTAGCATCAGAATAGTTCTCAGAATAGTTCTCTTTATTGTGTTCAACATATATCTTATATACCATTCACTTACAAGCCAGAAATTCCTGTCCCTCTAATCAGTTAATTGGGCCTAGCTTCTTCCAAACAACAGTGATAAAGGATGAAAGGTTTCTTGAGTGTGTTAAGATTAACAATGCATACAAAAAGAATCTCCTGTTCACCCTTAGATGCAACAGATACCGTTTGCTCTCTGTCTTACGCTCCAGACTCCCAAGGTTTCACAGTAATAGGGTCTATCAAGGAGTCTAATAAGCTCTTTGGTGACTCACTCACAGTTCCATCTCCCCCCACATTTTTTTAATCTCAGTAAGAAGGAAACACCACAAAATTGTGTAACCTATAAATGATTCTAGGCATCTAAATCTATACATTTATTGCTTATAATGGAAGAAGAAAAGAGAATAAGCATGCTTTTCCAGGGATTATAAGATATTGCCATGATAGTCTACAAGTGCAATTCAAGGTTTTGCTAGGACTTTTATATGTATTAATGATAGGTACAGATTCACAGGAGTAAATAGAGGTTCTTTCCCACTAACATTCAATATCAGTTGAATCTCTTGTGCAGGAAAAGTAATTACTTCCTTTCTGTATGTACTGTTCTACTTTGTTATGTAGCAGTTTTCTTCATTTACATCTTTTGAATCTAAGTACCTCTAAAATTCTCATAGCTTTTCACATTTACAAGTATGAATGTTTTACTACTTTATAAAGTAGTTGCATTCTTTATATACTCAAAATATCTTCTAGATGTGCTTCTACAATGAAATTACTCAAATAAATATTAGGAGCAATAATAGTTCCTCTTACATATCCTTCTTATAGCTCCTGCTTAACACTTCCTTTTCTGTTATTTAGATTTTGGGGTAAAAAATCTGAAAATACCAGCACACCTTGAACAGTAACAAACGGTGCTTTGTAGTGATCATTTTCCCATGTGCATTCTTTAACATTTGCAATTCTTTAAATGCAAGACAGATAAAATGAATTTTACAATTTGAAGGATGGGGGAAAATATATGTATTTACATATATACCTGCAATCTGAATTTTATATGTTGTTTGCAACTGAATTATGTTGAACAAGCATTTACAGAATAAACATAAATGTGTATGGTAAATGTGTACAATTGGGATTGGGTAAAGAAACATGGAAGTTAAATCTCCTGTCAGACTTTCTGCATGTACTAGTTTTAATTACAGTGATTGTGTTATATGAACATCAAGGCAAGAGTCTGTTTTTAAAATACTATTGAACTAGCAGAGTGAATCTCTATCTGAGTAGGAAATCTGATGCAGAATTGATGAGCATATGATGTTAATATTATTTTCCCAGATCTGTAGTAAGATTTTGCTAAGTGTATTCTGAACTGCATGTTGTCTTTTTGCTGGCTCTCCTTGATGATACTGAAGATTCATAAGGAGAATCAGAAATTGCAGAGGTGAGTACTGATCCAAACATTTAATGGCAACTGATAATTTGTGATGTCACAATTTCTGATGTTTGTAGCCTGACCTGACAACTGAATTTCTGTAAAGCTTCCTATATCAACACTTCAAATATTCAGCCACTGTTTACTTAATTAAATTCACTTTTTAACGAATATTTATTTTTTAATGATAAGTAAATAATGCAGCTTTCTAAGAACTCAATTTCTAATATGAGTACAGAGATTCAAGAGTCATTTGATACCTATTTCCTTTGTGATTAAAGGCAATATCTCCGTTTAGCTGATTAAATTAAATATAATTACTGGGTGAAATGGATTCTCCAATTTCATTCATCCAAATGAGGATGAATTCTGGGTTCTGGCACCTGACTGAAGTATTGTCCCATTCTGGAAAATGATTAGTTTTTTTCCTGGGTCTGCTGACTGATGGTACAATACAGCTATTTCTAATATTTTTAACACTGTAGAAATTCCTAAGTTTGGAATACAGGGGCAGTTTGTAGCCGTGTGAGCCTATGATTGGGTTGGGTCTGTGTTTATACAATACATTGTTATCAATCCTATTTTTGCCAAAGGTGCAGTAGAGCAAGTGTAATCTGTCTTGACTCAGGAGAAGCCAATATTCAGTGGGTTAAGATGCTCCTTTACAAGATGTGAGTTGTATAGCTAATTTTTTATATTCCTAGAAAGAGCTGTGGAGCTGGAATCTCACTTGGCTGTTTTTGCTTTGCATTTGGTAATGTCGATTTTTAGCACCCTCAGGAGAATTGCCCAATACCTCTCTTTTCCCTGAATTTCTTATTGACTAGAAGTAAAGGTCTTTTACTGTGATATGGGAAATGTGACTTCAGAGTTTCAGAACTGTACTGCAAAAAAATAATGCTTATCTGAAAAAAAAAAAAAAAAAAAAAAAACAACCTCTATCCATATTGTCATTTTTTCAAAGAAATCACTTATTCTGCCACATCATCAGCCCATTTTTAAGCACAGTCTTAGGATGGAGAAGCTGACAATAAAAGCCTGGAGTGAAACTACAGAGAGAGGTCAGGTGCTGGAACAAGCAGCCCAGAAAGCCTCTGGATGCTCCATACTCAGTACTTAGGACTCAATACTTAGGAAGTATTACTTTTCAGAAAGGGTGGTCAGGCACTGGAACGGACTGCCCAGGGAGGTGGTGGAGTCACCGACCCTGGGGGTGTTCAAGGAAAGGCTGGATGTTGTGTTGAGGGACATGGTTTCGTGGGAGCTATTGGGAATAGGTGAACAGTTGGACTGGATGATCTTTTAGGTCTTTTCCAACCTTGGTGATTCTATGATTCTGTGATCCCTGGAGGTGCTCAAGACCAGGTTAGATGGGGTCCTGGGCAGCCTGGTCTAGTACCAGATCAGGAAGTTGGTGGCCCTGCCTGTGGCAGCGGGGGTTGGGTCTTGGTGATCCCCAGGGTCTCTTCCAACCCAAATTGTTCTATGATTCTATGAAACAAAAATTTGAAGTTTCAGGTTCTCATTTTTGTCCAAATGACAGTATCTCTAGTTATGATAAGCCCCCTGCAAAACTTCTGAGCAGGCTAGGGAAACAATTACTCTTCAGTGGCTCTGGGATTAAATAATATCAGATATTGCTTTTCTGGCAAATTACAAAAATAGCCTCCAGAAAATCTGGATTTTTATCTGTGAGGGATCTAGTTATCCTCTCTCTGTCCTTTCCTCTGTATCTTTTCTTTTTCTTCACAGTTTTCTGTCTTCTTGTCCCTCTTCATCGTTCTTTCATTTTCTTTCTCCTTTACTTTTTGTTCCCATTCTCTTTATTTTATCTCCATCTAATCTTTTCCTTGATGAGCTAATTTGCCCTCATTCCTTCAGCTCAATTTGGGATTGTGTAGTTCTGAAATATAGAGGTTTTTGCCATTCACTCCACAACAAGCTAAGAAACAGTGGTAATAGTAACATTACTTTACCATACTGCTTCTGCAGATAGCTCCCAAAGCCTTTTGCAAATTCTAGTTAGAACCACTTCTACTGTTCTGTTGATTAATAGTCTTAAGCACAGGCTTGTATGCCCAAGTGCAGTGGCAGTGAAATATTTTTAGAGTGTTGCTATAGGGCACTCTTTTCAGCGCTCAAGGGATGTTATTTAAAATCAGGGCTTGTCATACATTATGTTCAGCCATATGCTCTGACTGCTCTGTGGATACTGTTCAGCACTGGTGCATAGCCTCCAGTGTCAGATGTAAAATGAAACTCTAGTTTGAAATCTATACCTGTCATGTTTTCTTGTTTTTGGGTCCCTGAGCACTTCAGGTAATTCCAGAGACACCTGTTTGCTAGAAATAGTTTCAGATTTTGAAAACAATATATAGGCTTATGATTTATGAATGTGTCTGACTTTTACATTTATTAAGATTTTTGGAGTACTTGAAATAAGCATTCTGTAAATTTTAAATTAACTGTGGACACTAATAAGTATTTTCTTAAGAATGGAAGCTTCTTAACATGTTCCTCATTTTCCTCATTTAATAATTAACGGTTTATATTGTTTTGACTGGCCTCATACCTGAATAAATCAAAGGGAAATTAGTGTATAAGTGTTTCATAGTAGTTTAAAAGCTACTTAGATTTCTCAGAACTTTTCTGGCCAGCTTGCTGAGGCCTGAGGCTTTTACTAAAGCTTAATATTTCTCCAAGACTCCTGACAACAGCCAGGAATCAAGGAGATATCTAGCGGAAACCCATGTGATTATCCCTGTTCTAGAGATGATTACAGAAATTTCTAGGAGGCTCACTATCAATTTCTTCCCATAGGTAAAATGTTTTTCAGTAGATCAATTTAAAGGAGCCTGGGTGTCTTTAGGTGAGCTATTCAGGCATAAAAGCTGAATAAGAGTTTTACTCTCAAAGCATATCACAAGCATAGTGCTTTTTTAACCAGAGGCCTGAGGCCAATCATAGGAGATTTCAAGCCCTGAGAAGACATGCGTTGAATTCAGGTGTTTTATTAATTCCTCTCAGCAATGCTCTTAAGAAGCAATAACAGGTCATACAAAGATAGAAAAAGAGCCAGGGTAGGTTCAGACTAGATATAAGGAAATTTTTTCTTACTGTAGGAGTTCCTAACACTTCCTATGGAGGGGATTGAGGACCTCTGCTTGTCAGTGTTCAGTGGGCACCGACTATTGCTCTCATTAATATTCTTTCACTTCTCTTCAGCTTTGATGTGGTCAGGCAGTTGGTCAAGCAGTTAGACTTGACTTCTGTAGGTCCCTTCCAACTAAACCCTTCACATTCTACTAAATTTACCAGAAAATATAAACAGAAATATTTTCATTTTTTAATTTGATAACATTAGACATAAGACTCTTTCTTTAGTTTTTAAAACTATTTTAAATCTATGTTATGTACAAACAATTGTTGCAGATGTTGTATTTTCTGATTTTCTTCCTGCTTCTGAACTATATTTTAGCAATGCCATTTTTATTTTTTTTTTTTTCCCCTGGAGATGGAACTGTGCTATTAACAAAACTTCATGTGGCACCTACAGAGCTGTTGTACGAGAAGCTACAATATCTACACATAGATTGAATTTTATATTTTCGTTTTCTCCAGATCTGTTGACTATTTGCACCTGTTAGTTTTTGAACTAATTGGATGATTCAAACATTGTGATGAAGAAGAGACTGTCCGCTATGTTCTAGGGTGGTAAATAAGGCAAAAACACCAAAATTAGGTGATAAAAAAAAAACAAGAACAGACTATAAAAGCTCAGGGAAGGCAACTGATGTCATTTACCAGGACTTGTGCAACACCTTTGACATGGTCCCCTACCACATCCTTATCTCCAAATTTGAGAGATTTGATTTGAAAGGTGAACCACCCACTGGATAAGAATTTGGCTGAAAGGATGAAGTCAAAGTGTGGTGATCAACGGTTCTATGTCCGGGTGGGGGCTGGTAAATAAGCAGTGTCCCCTAGCGTCGTGTGCAGGGGTGCTCTTTAACATCGTTATCAATGACATCAATGATGGAATTGAGTGTATCCACAGCAAGTTTGCTGGTGACACCAAGCTAAGTGGTAGGGTTGAAACAGTGGAAGACAGGAATGCCATTCAGAAGGACCTCAATAGGTTTGAAAGGTGGGCCAGAGTGAACCTGATGAGGTTCAACACAGCACAGTGCAAGGTTTTGCACTTGAGCTGGAGGAATCCCAGGCATCCATACAGACTGGAAGGAGCGGTCCTTGAGAGCAGCCCTGCACAGAAGGACCTGGGGGTCTTGATGGACGAAAAGCTTAACATGAGCCAGCAGTGTGCTCTTGCAGCTCAGAAACCAAATGGCATCCTGGGCTCCATCAGCAGAGGGGTGGCCAGCAGAGACAGGGAGGTGATTGTCCCCCTCTACTCTGCTCTTGTGAGGCCCCATCTGGAATACTGCATCCAGGTCTGGAGCCCCCAGTACAAGAAACACAGAGAGCTATTGGAGAGGGTCAGCTGTTGGAGGGGGTCCAGAGGAGCACCACAAAAGTGATGAGAGGACTGGAGCACCTCTCCTATGAAGACAGGTTGAGGGAGCTGGGCTTGTTCAGCCTGGAGAAAAAGAAGGCTGCAGGGTGACCTCATTGCAGCCTTTCAGTACCTAAAGGAAGCCTACAAACAGGAGGGGAGTCAATTCTTTACAAAGGTAGGTAATGGCAGGACAAGGGGAAATGGTTTTAATTTGGAAGAGGGAAGATTTAGGTTGGATGTGAGAAGGAAATTCTTTACTATGGGAATGGTGAGGTGCTGGAACGGGCTGCCCAGAGAGATTGTGGATGCCCCGTCTCTGGAAGTGTTTAATTGCAGATTGGATGGGGCCCTGGGCATCCTAGTCTAGTATTAAAAGTGGAGGTTGGTGGCTCTGCCTGTGGTGGGGGGTGGAGGGTTGGAACTTAATGATCCTTGAAGTCCCTTCCAGTCCAAATCATTCTATGATTCTGTGATTTTATTATAAGTCAAACTCGTTGCCAGAACTTTACAAAAAATAATAAACACCTATATAAAAAAATGAAATGCAGGAAAATATGTTGTATTTGACATTACTGATTCCAAACAATCTCTCTGTTGTAAAGTGCATTGATTAAAATAATAATAATAATAAATAATAATAATAAATAATAATAGTAATAATAATTTGCCAGTATAAGCCTTAATAGTCTGCCTTTAATTTGAAGTTCCCAAAGATCAAGAATCTAGAAAATCAAATTTCCTTATGTTCCATTGAGCTGTCAATTAAATTTGACTGATTACACTCACCACTATCCTATAAAGACAATTCATGAAAAATTACTTTGCTGTGCAAATTGCAGTATGAAAAGAATAATTTACAAACTTAGGGAAATATATGGTAATGTGCGCCCAAACCCTCTAGAAACTGGAATTTCAATTTTAATATTCCCAATGTCTTTCCAATGTCAGAATTAGTGATTTTTTATGGGATTCATTATAGTGCATTTCTGCTACAATTAGAAGATTCCTTAGCATGGTTCACGGCCCATACCTGCCAGATGAATAGCTATTACATATGCATGAAAAGAAAATAAAAGAAGAAATGTAAGCTGGTAAATTCAGTTACCCAGATTTGCATTGGGAGTGATTTCTTTAAGATTCTGAGAGCTCAGGGAAAGTTCATTCTCTGGAGGTCTTTTTGAGCTCTGAATATATGCAAGTTCAGCTGTTAAAATGTCCTTTATTTAAAATATATAAAATATAATATATATATAAGATAAAAGATATAAAATATATATTTTTAAATGGTTTATATGATTGTCCAGATAAGAAGATACAAATTAGATAATTCTGTCATTTGTGCCTTGAAAAAATGCTAACATTGAGTACAAGAAAAAAATATAGCTTGAAAGCTGAACATTATAGTTTAAGTAAATTTAGGTGATGTGGGGTAGAGAAGGATTACAAGAGCTACTTACAGAATCTAGATAATCTTATTGTTTGATGATGATGTTATTTGTTTGTTTTTGAGCATATGTGCTTTGTAGAAATCATTCAGAAACATGAAAAATGTGAGAAGAAAGATTGCAATACGACAAAAATTCTGTGATTCTGTTTCAAAAATAAGAAAAAAAATGTGTTTACTGACGGTTCATGATATTTCTGAATTACTGACTGAGGGTAGATAGAATATAAAAGTTAATCAAACTTATTTTTATTCATCAGTGAGTTTATGTAATACAGCTATTGGTAGTGACACTTTCTATACAATCAAATATACAATACCTATAAACAAATGAAGAAGATGTCAAAGATAATTACGGAATTATTAAAGCTATGTCACAAGTTATACCATATACTGTACCAATTACAGTAAATTAAAAAAAAAAAGTGTATATGACATGGTGTATGGAAACTGTTGAATCATGGCCTGAACCTCTGATTGACCACCTGAGGCAAGCAGTGAGTCACCCACAGGAGCACAGGTGAATTGCCTTCACCTGTGCTGCTGTGAGAATCCTTCTTTGTTTTTTTTTGGCTCAAAGCTTGCTTCCTGAGGTTTTTCTTGTGATAAGACTCTGAGTGACTTGTCAAGGAGGCAAGTGATGGGTGCTGTGTGACAATCGATACCGCTTTGGGAACATTTGAAAGCCCCTTCCTCCCCAAAGCTGCTTGCTCTGCAGAAGAGTGGAAGAGAGTGCTCAGGAGTGTTCACTGGTGGAAGATCTGGCCTGTGGCCAAACCGCTCCAGCTTGGTATGGGAGGTTGGGGGATGATACCATTGTATCTTGCGAAGGCAGGATACAAGTTGGTGCCTCCCTGCTTCCTCTTATCTGCTGGCAAGGCCAGAAAGATAAGAACAAAGGAGGTTCCTGCTGAGATCCCAGAGCCAGAAGCTGCCACAAGGAGAACTGACTCAACCACCTTGGGTTTGAGCTGTCACTCAAAGGAGAGCTGACTCAACCACGCTGAAGCATTGAAAAAGGGCCATCATCACCATAGTTGTCGTTGTCCTTTGTTGTCAATAGAACAATGCCTGACAACCCACCACTACTGAGGATCAAAGACGGAACTATGAACCTCGCTGGATCCATGGTGGTGACTATCTCCCTTTTGCTTCCTATAAAGACTCCTTGCTTCTTCTTTTCTATCTTTTCTATCGTCCTCCTTCCCTTCCCCATTACCCTAATTCAAAATAGTGTCCATCCTCCCCTTCCCCATTTCCCTGATTAAGATTTGTAATAAACTGGTTGGACCAACATTTGAACCGTTGTTTCTTAATCTCATGCCGGGTATATATAGATAATAAAAGAACCTCCTCTCCCTCCTATAAATTGGAGCAAGACAGCTGCCTAGATTCCATTCAAGTGCTGACTGCCACTAAGGAAGAATCTCTTCCTGGACACCACTCCTTGTGGAGAATATTGTGAGCCTACAAGATCAGTAAGCATTTTCCATTTATTGTCTTCCTGTTGCAATAATCTTACTTAGTCTAACTCTCCTGTATATTTCTTAATTATAACATCTGTATATTCATTGATTATACACTTGTTGTGTCAGCAGGCCAGAAGTACTAAAATTTACTTCATGTCCTTTTTATGGAATTTCTATAAATGGGTAGGGGGAGAACATTACCCCCCTAGATAAAATGATTCCAGGGCAGATCACAGGATTTGTGGGATCTCCCTGTTGTGAACTAGTGGTTATCACTGAAAAATGGATTTGTCTACAGGGTATGGGAAATATCTCCCCATATCATGTGGCAGACTACTTGCAGGGACTTAGCAAAGTGTTGCCTTGCGCTCTCACTATGTGAGAGCTCCCTCGAACGGTGTACCCTTGATCTATCAAGCAGCTCATACTCGTACAGTGCGGTCTTGAAAATGCTCTCTTTATTGAGCAACACATCCCTTTATATACCGTTGCTTAGCACTATAGGACCACCTATATGGGGCAGGTCCTCCTATCAGGTTACAGCACGTACTACCCTACTGTTTGATTTCACAATCGATCTCTACTACAGCAAAGATACACTAATCACGAAAGAACAACAACTAGCTGCTTCCACAGTGGCATAGCCGCTACAAAATGATTTAAATCATGCTGAAATGAGGAATAATACTTCAGAAAATGAAAACCAACTTTTGAGAGACCGTATCAAAAAGTTAGAACAAGAACTTGGCATGTTAACAATTCTGCATCTTCCAGTAGATTGTTTGCAACATTTCAATAGACAGTGACTAGATTCCTGAATCAACGGACTTCTAAATTAGATCTCAAAGCTGCGATCGTGATAGATCCACTAGAGGTTCATCCTGTTATAACTCAGAAAACAAAGAAAGTACAGATAGATGGGCAGGGGTGCCGCCTGATCAGTGGCCACCTGCCCAGATTCATTTGCATGTAACAGCCTGGCCATACACGGCAACAGAATTATTAGCTTTAGTACAGCAATTTCGGCAGAAGTCTAGAGGCAGTGTGCCTCCTTGGTTATT
Organism: Centrocercus urophasianus; assembly: GCF_019232065.1. Lineage (NCBI taxonomy): Eukaryota > Metazoa > Chordata > Aves > Galliformes > Phasianidae > Centrocercus > Centrocercus urophasianus. The sequence goes on along the minus strand of NW_024884922.1, from coordinate 5,047,598 downwards.
AAGACTGTGGGATTCTGGGGCAGAAAGGTTATAGTGAATGGCCCAGAAATATCCAAGTTATCCAGACCAGTTATCCTCAGGATACTCCTCTCTCTGACCTGGTAATCTCGGCTGGGGAGCACACTAACCCCCCTGTGATTCTGGAGGAAACAGTCAGAGACCTACTGCTCCAACTGGACTGCCACAAGTCGATGGGGTCAGATGAGATCCACCCAAGAGTGCTGAGGGAACTGGCGGAGGTGATAGCCGAGCCACTTTCCATCATCTGTAAATGTTCCTTGTTGACTGGTGAGGTCCCAGAAGACTGTAGGTTTGCCAATGTGACTCCCATTTAAGAGAAAGGTCGTAAGGAGGATCCGGGGAACTACAGGCCTGTTAGCCTGACCTCGGTGCCAGGGAAGGTTATGGAGCAGATTGTCTTGAGGGAGATCATGCGGCATGTGCAGGGTGACCGGGGGATCAGGCCTAGCCAGCATGGGTTCATGAAGGGCAGATCCTGTTTGACCAACCTGATCTCCTTCTATGATCTAGTGACCCATCTGGTGGATGAGGGAAAGGCTGTTGATGTGGTCTACCTAGACTTCAGCAAAGCCTTTGACACTGTCTCCCACAGCATTCTCCTGCAGAAGCTGGCAGCCAGAGGCTTGGATGGATACACTCTTGGCTGGGTAAGGAGCTGGTTGGAGGGCCGGGCACAGAGAGTGGTGGTAAATGGAGTCAAATCCAGCTGGCGACCGGTTGTGAGTGGTGTTCCCCAGGGGTCGGTGCTGGGGCCTGTCCTCTTCAATATCTTTATTGATGACCTCGATGAGGGCATCGAGTGCACCCTCAGTAAATTCGCAGATGACACCAAATTGGCTGGAAGTGTGGATCTGCCTGGGGGTAGCGAGGCCCTACAGAGGGATCTGGACAGGCTGGAGAGCTGGGCTGAAGCCAATGGGATGAGTTTCAACAAGGCCAAATGCCGGGACCTGCACTTCGGCTACAACAACCCCAGGCGACGCTACAGGCTTGGGGCGGTGTGGCTGGAGGACTGCGTAGAGGAAATGGACCTGGGGGTATTGATTGATGCTCGGCTGAACATGAGCCGACAGTGTGCCCAGGTGGCCAAGAAGGCCAATGGCATCCTGGCTTGCATCAGAAACAGTGTTGCAAGCAGGAGCAGAGAGGTGATTGTTCCCCTGTATTCAGCACTGGTGAGGCCGCACCTCGACTACTGTGTCCAGTTTTGGGCCCCTCACTGCAAGAAAGATATTGAGGCCCTGGAACATGTTCAAAGGAGGGCAACAAAGCTGGTGAGGGGTCTGGAACACAGGCCGTATGAGGAGAGGCTGAAGGAGCTGGGAATGTTCAGCCTGGAGAAGAGGAGGCTCAGGGGAGACCTCATTGCTCTCTATAACTTCCTGAAGGGAGGTTGTAGTGAGCTGGGGGTCGGCCTCTTCTCTCGTGTCATTAGTGATAGGACCAGGGGGAATGGCTTCAAGCTACGGCAGGGGAGATTCAGGCTGGACACGAGGAAGTATTACTTTTCAGAAAAGGTGGTCAGGCACTGGAACGGACTGCCCAGGGAGGTGGTGGAGTCACCGACCCTGGGGGTGTTCAAGGAAAGACTGGATGTTGTGTTGAGGGACATGGTTTCGTAGGAGCTATTGGGAATAGGTGAACGGTTGGACTGGGTGATCTTTGAGGTCTTTTCCAACCTTGGTGATTCTATGATTCTATGATTCTATGATTCTAAGTTGGCCACCATGACTGTCCATCCTGCTCCCAGGCAGAGATTATATGCTGCTGTTCAATATTTTAATTAAAACCATTCTATAATAGAATGGTTAATGGCGGCCTGCCATATGGTATGGCCAAATAAATCCAATATACCTCTACATACAGGAATGTGGTCCTCCACGGAGGACCTTCAAAATTGTATCCATGAACTAGGCGTAAGGGAAGCAATTTATGAAGATATATTTGATAGCCCTGATATGGTCAAATTCTCAGCAGGGATGAGAGTCTTGATTCTAAAGCAAGTCCCTTTTCATCTGTATGGCACTTTAGTCTCTATATTAAATCCCCTGCTGGCCTCAGAAGTGGTAGTGCAGCAGGCTGCCCAGTTAGTGGCCAACCTAGGAGAAACAGAATGCCTGTGGACTCGGTGCAACTTCCGGACATTAGAAGAAGCCGAGGTCCTGCTGGTGATTAAAACCTAGAGGCTGGCTACTTGAGCTCCTCAACTGGGACCTGTAAGGGTTTCTCAAAAGTAAAATGTTTAATGATTTAATTTGGGCCAGGGTCCAATTTGCTAAGATTATCACACAAAGTCACAGAATTGTAGGGGTTGGAAGGGACCTTTAGAGATCATCGAGACCAACCCCATTGCCAAAGCAGGTTCCCTAAACCAGGTCGCACAGATAGGCATCCAGGCAAGACTTGAACATCTCCAGAGAAGGAGACTCCACAACCCCCCGGGCAGCCTGTTCCAGTGCTCTGTCACCCTCACCGTAAAGAAGTTCTTACGCACATTTGTGCAGAACTTCCTATGCTGCAGCTTATGTCTGTTTCCCCTTCTCCTGTCTCCACGTACCACTGAAAAGAGACTGGCCTCACCATTATGGCCCCCACACCTCAGATATTTATAAACCTGGATTAGATCCCCTCTCAGTCATCTTTCCTCAAGGCTAAATAGACTCAGTTCACTCAGCCTTTTTTCATAGGAGAGATGCTCCAGGCCCCTCACCATCTTTGTGGCCCTCCTCTGGACTCTTTCCAGGAGGTCCCTGTCTTTTTTGTACTGGGGAGCCCAGAGCTGGACACACTACACCAGATGAGGCCTTACCAGGGCAGAGTAGAGGGGGAGGATCTCCTCCCTCGACCTGCTGGCCACCCTCTTTTTAATGCACCCCAGAATGCCATTGGCCTTTTTGGCCACGAGGGCACACTGCTGGCTCATGGCCAACCTGTTGTCCACCAGGATACCCAGGTCCCTCTCTGCAGAGCTCCTCTCCAGCAGCTCATCTCCTAGCCTGTACTGGTGCATGCAATTATTCCTCCTAGATGACTGATCGCCAGCCCAATCACGATCTTCTCCAGCATTTGAAACAATTAAAGGACAATCAGAAATCTCAAAACTACCTTAAGAAACCTAGGGTGAGAGTTATAAATAGGTTACCAACTACAGCATGGAATTTAGAAGACTTTCTAAAGTCCCCACTAGGGAAAATAAGCCTCCTCAGATGTCTTAGGCCACGATGCCTGAGCCACCAAAGGCAAAAGAATTGTCAGTAACACAATTCATGGTGTGACAAGGGATGTTAGTCCCCCTAGGGCCTTCCAGATTGGATCGGAGGCCCTATGTAGAATTAACGATTTATTGGTCCCCAAAAATATTCAGAGAGTTAGTGGACACTGGAGCAGAAACATCAATTATCTATGGAGAACTGACTAAATTTGATGGAGACAGAGTGATGATTGGTGGTTTTGGGGGACAGACTATTCCTGTCACCCAAACATGGTTGAAATTGGGGGTTGGGCATCTCCCACCCCAGGAGTATAAAGTTTGTCAATTGCCCCAGTCCAGGAATACATCTTGGGCATAGATATTCTATGTGGGCTGGCTCTCCAAACAACTACGGGAGAGTTCAGACTTTGACAGAGATGTATCAGTATCTGGACAGTGCAGGCAATATTAAGACGCTGTATGAAACACGGGCCTATTTGCCTGCCGAAACAGCACCAGATTTCTAATGTAAGACAGTATAGACTCCCAGATAGGCAAGATGAAATATTGAGAATGGTGCAGGAATTAGAAAAAGTGGGCATTATAAGACTTGCACACAGCCCATATAATTCCCCCATATAATTCCTCCATATGGCCAGTTAGAAAGACAGATGGAACATGGAGAGTGACAGTGGATTACAGAGAATTAAATAAGGTCATGCTGCCTATTCATGTGGACATACCCAATATTGCCTCCCTAATGGACACATTGAGTAAGGAGATAAAAACCTATCATTGTGTTCTAGATTTAGCAAATGTGTTCTTCAGTATCCCAATTGCTGAGGAATTGCAAGATCAGCTTGCATTTACTTGGGGAGGCAGGCAGAGGACCTTTCAGAGGTACATGCAATCCCCAACGTATTGTCATAATCTAGTCGCGTGTGACCTGGCTAATTGGAAAAAAGCTGATGACATTAACTTATATCATTATATTGATGATCTCCTGTTGACATCCAATTCAATGGAGGTGGTAGGACAGGCAGCAGATTCATTAACCGCCTATTTGCAACAGAGAGGATGGGCTATAAATCCTCAATCCCCAAAAGGTCCGTGCCTGTCTACAAAATTTCTGGGGGTGGTTTGACCAGGTAAGACCAAAGTACTACCCAGTGTAGTCACAGATAAGGTTCAGGCATTCCCAGTCCCTACAACACCTAAGCAGCTGCAAGAGTTTGTAAGACTGAGGGAAAACATTACAGGATGTCTTCCAACAGGCAAAACTAGCAGTTAAACAAGCCCAGGCATTGGGTATATTTGATCCTACCCTCCCAGCCGAGTTGGACGTTCATGTTACTCAAGACGGCTTCGGTTGGGGCCTATGGCAACACCAGAGTTCTGTTTGGACCTGCATTAGATTCTGGTCTCAGGTCTGGCCTGGAGCAGAAGAAAGATACAGTATGATTGAAAAACAGTTATTGGCTGCCTACTCTGCATTACAGACAGTAGAGCCAATAACTCAAACTGCTGAAGTTACAGTGAAGACCACTATGCCAACCCAGGGGTGGGTGAAAGATCTGACCCACCTTCCTAAGACAGGGGTGGCCCAAGCACAAACAGTGGCACAATGGGTAGCCTACCTCAGCCAAAGGAATAGTCTGTGTCTTCATCACCATTGGAAGAAGAACTTCAGAAGACCCAGTGGTGTATGACACGACCAAAAAGCCATCAGTCACTCCACCAGAAAAGAATCCTGTTCAAAATATCCTATTCTTGAAGATGCCTGGTGCACAGATGGGTCCAGCAAGGGCAACCCAAGCAAGTGGAGAGCAATAGCATACCATCCCTCCATTGAGACAATCTGGTTTGATGAGGGGGATGGTCAGAGCAGCCGATGGGCAGAACTGCAAGCCATGTGGATGGTTATAACCAAGGAACCCGGTGATGGTATCCTAAATATCTGTACAGATAGTCAAGAGAAAGGAGAATGAAGCTAACATTGTGAAGATACCTGGTTTAATCTAAACACATTAGAGAAATAACGCAGTTATATTCATATAGTACAACAATGGGATGGAACATGGCAGGGCTGAGGAAGGTAGTGGTGAGCAACTTATAATCTGCAGTGAACACTGATTCCAACTACTGTCTCCACACAAGAGTACCCAAAAGTCAGACTGTAAGCCTGAGAATGTTGTCCAGACACTTCTTAAACTCTGGCAAGCTGTTCTGCTACTAGCACTTCCTTGGGAAGTCTGTTCCAGTGCTCAACCACTCTCTTAATGAAAAAATGTTTTCCTGATATCCAACTTGAATCTCCCTTGTTGCATTTCATAATATTTCCTTTGATTCTATTACCTCTTCACTTCCCCTTGTGAGGAGCTGTAGTCCACAATGAGGTCTACTCTCAGTCTCCTCTTCTCTAGGCTGAAAAAAAACAAAAAATTCAGACACAGCTCATGCATCTTCTCCTCTGACTCTTCGCCAACTTTATAGCCCTCCTTTCAATACTATCTAAGAATTTTATCTTCTTTTTAGATTGTGGCATCCAAAACTGCACACAGTACTCAAGATAAGGGTGAACCAGTGCAGAGAAGGAAATTCTAATCATGAATGCACTGTAATGCACTGACAGTAAATATAGCTCCATATTGTATGAAGACTTCAACCAAGGAAGTTTATATTTTGGATATATGTTTCAAATCAGACATTGGAGAGTCTTGGAAAATACTAGTAGCATACATTCCTCATGATGGAGTAATAATAGAGTAGATTTCCTGGTAAAAAGGAAGAAATATGAATGATTAAGAGAAGACAGTAAGGCTTGAGAGAACAACATTCCCTGTATGTGACATTAATTTGCATTAACTAACTCATTAATTAAATTTGTGTTCAGTTGTTGTACATTTACTATATCCTTTCATAATAGCTGTAGCAAGTAAGATGAAAAATGATAGACTATCTGTAATAGATGTTTGAATTTCCAAGAAATTTCTGGTGGGATAGTGAGGTAATTTATTTCAGTGTTTAAAACACTGTAATTTCTATCTCTGGAAGACTTTAAGGTAAGGTTAACCAAATATTTTCCAAATTAAATAAAAGGATTTATATAGTCTTACAGAGATGCAAAAGATGACCTTTTCAGTGCCCATCTAACCCTAACTGCACAGTATTTCACACTGTAATTCTGCTTATCATTTTTCTTTCAGAAAAAAAGCTCTGGAAGGTGAATAAACATATATCTGTGCCCACTGGGAGCATATTTACATGGAATTAATGCAATTTGGTCTTTAAGTTTTTTACATTCTGAATTTCAGTCTTGTATTTGAAAGTGTAAAAAATATTACCTATGAATGCAATCAAAATTCAGCATAAATCCATAAATGACCTGGAATCATTAATAATTCTGGATAGCAAGATCATAAATCATTTGTGAAAACTTATTGGAAACCCAAATAAAGTAGCTTTTCTCTTTGACATATTACAGATCTTCAGCATTTCTGTTCTAGAAGTTAAAGAACTGTCATCTGGAAGACCTCCTAAAAGTGTTCTCAAGAATGAACATCCCGTACTTCTCAGATGTTTGTACAACAGATGCAGTATTAGTTGCTGCACTAGCTGTTTCACCTGGGATACACAACCAAATGATGCTCTGAATTTGCGACAAACCTTAATAACAAATCCAGAATCATGATTCTGTGGGATCCACGTTTGTTTCTGTATTCTCTGTTAATAGTCAATTTTGTGTCTTATTTCCCTTAATTTGCAATTGTCATTCAACCTACTAATAAGGCTTAAATTCAAGTGCATTGCAACAGAAGTATGGGACAATATGTTGTCTGACAATAGGGATGTAAATAAGAACTTCAGAATAAAAGTCTTAACAGCTTGAACTAAAAAGCTAACTTCAAAGTGGGATGTTGTCAAGCATCCCATCAAGAATACTGAGGTATGTGTGACAAAATTAGACATCATTGAGATGAGTAATTTGAAGAACAGAAAAAGGATGGGGATTGCCTAGGCAAGTCAGGATGTCTGTGGCAGATGAGTGATTGAACCCCTGAGTATTTCTAGTAGGAATCTGACTTACAAAAATGGAAAGTTGCTGGAGGTTTCTTACTATTATGATTCACAGGTGCTCAACATATTTAGGAATTAATACATTAAATTTGTTAATATAAAAGATTTTTTCTTTAAATTTTTAAGTCCCCTAACAATTACTCTATTGTGCTACCTTTACTCAGAATTAATCAAGTCAGGACAGAGTAGCTTTTCTCAGGAGTACGTTTGATCAGTGCTCCTGCACTGTGGATAATTTCTAGATTAGCACCCTTTTTTTTCAGCACTTAAGCAACGTGAGTTTAAATGCTTTTTTTTTTTTCTTTCTTTCTTTTTTAATGAAGAATTCTTTTTACATTCTCTCTGCTATACCTTTTATGTAAGCACGAAGGACAAAAAGTGGTCAGTTTTTCCATAAAATAATGGCCCTCACTGGGCTCATGCATATTTGCTTATTAAATGGTTCACATGCCTTTACGCCCATCACTTATTGGAACACAGATCAGTCAAGATTTGCATTTTGCTTGCTGTTTAAATTTTTAAACTCATCTGCTCACTACCTAATGACAAGAATATTTACCCAGGTTAATTGATAAAATCTCTTCAACATAAAGTGCTCTAGGAAACAATTTCAGAACATTTACATGTTGTATTAACATCTCATTATTTTATTCAATAGCCCCAGAGCAAGTGCAGAGGTAGGATGAATAGTATTTTCTAACAAAATTTTCTCATGAAAAAGCTCGTTTTTGAACATGCTATGTTATCTTTTCTTAAGACCTAAGCTTCCTTAAGGATCAGAATTAACAGTCAAAACACAAAAATTCATCTTGACAAATTTTGAATACTGAATTCTTTCTGTTAATAGTTTATTTGTTTGTTTGTTAAGTTATTTTGAATAACAAATTAAAAGGAAAAGAAAAAAACAAAAAAAAACAGATTGACTCTCTGGTCATAAGCAATAAGTAAACAGCAGTAAAGTCTGAATTTATTAAATAAATGATTCATTACAGGTTAGTACCCCAAGTTTTTTTTCAATCATTGCAGCTGCTCTTGTTTGCCTGAGGACAGTTATCTATGAATTTGCATCATGATAAATGCATTATTCTAGCAAGGAAACAAAGGAATGAAATAGAAGTTTAGAATTTGTTGTATTATCCATATATTTTAAAAAACTATTCGAAAAAATAGTACCTCCATTTTGACTGTTGCATTTGGTATTGTTTCTTCCTGCTGCCCATAAGGCTTCTGCACCACTGATTTTTCCTTTAGTTTTAGGTGTTTCAAGAGAGTCTGAGGTTTTTTTTTTTCTTTTGTTTTTCTTTCTTCTTTCCTTTTTTTTTTCTTTTTTTTTCTTTTTTTTTTTTTTTCTCTTTTTTTCCTTTTTTTGCAAAAACCTTGTACTTTTCTATGTACGTGGGAAAAGGAAGACTAACTGATATTATCATAAATGGAAATGAAGCTAAAATGCTAGTCTTCCACTGAAGTGAATGAAACTAGGGCAAAGGAGCCTGTCAGTAAGAAGTTACAGCAACAAACAGTAGAACAATTTCTGCATTATAAATGGGAATTTAGTATCATCCTTTTAGGATGTGGAAAAGAAATAGTCAGGAGGACATATAGACTATATATAGAGAGAGATAATAGAGGAAATTGTTCATATTTTCTTAATAAACTATAATATTACTTATTAGGATGTTGACAGTTTAATAAACATGAATCTTTGCCTTTAAATGGCAAATTTAAATGGTTAGTCTTCTAGAAACAGATATTTGTTCCACTCTTCTACATTATATAAAATTCTGTCTTCTGTTTTTCTAGCTTTTCTTAAAATATGAGTAAGGGTGTTTTTTTTTTTGTTTTTTTGTTTTTTTTTATATTTCTGTCTTATTTTGCTCCTTGCATAATTCTCTTTTGTAGTAGCCCATTTCCTATTATTCTTCTTATTTTAGAGCTGTAAAAAAAAAAAAAAAAAAAATCTGGCAAACTTTATCCACAGGGAAAGAAAGAAAAAAAAACATAATTATTGTCTATTAAGTGTATGTAATTTTCACTAATATTAAAAAAAAATAAAAAATTATTGAGGTTTCCCTTTGAGTCACTCCCACAATCACTCACTTCCCTGGCATGTTTACTGTCTTACAAATGCTGCTGACAGGTATGAGGGTAAACATTGTTGATGAGAGATTACTTAGAAAACCTAGCTGTTTTAATGAGTGATTTTAATATTATTATTTGTTTTATCTGTTAGGTTAATGCTGAGTGTTTGAGGATAATTTTAATGAGAATGGAATTCTAATTGCAATAGTCAATTACTGATCTTCCTGTCTTTTACTGCAGAGTTTTGATATTTAGACATCATATTACTACATTAAGAATTTTCTACTTAAATCATATTCTATTCTCTGAAGAAAAACCCTCCTGAATTCTGAGGTTTGTATCCAGGCATAGAAAAGCCACGCGATTCTAGCATACAAAACTGCACAGAGTGTAGTTATTACAGAAAACCTGTAAGAAGGCTGTAGTAGAGAATAGAATCAAAGAATCATAGAGGCATAGAAACGTTAAGGTTGGAAAATATCTCTAAGATCATCTGTTTCAACCATCAACTCCTCCCCATCATTCCCACTAAACCATGTCCCTCAGTGCCACACCTCCATATCTCTTGTAATCTTGGGATATGGACTCCACCACCTCTCTGGCAGACTGTTCCAGTGCCAGACCATTCTTTCTGAGAAGAAATTTTCCCTAACATACAACCTGAACCTCAGCTGGTGTAAATTGAGGCCATCACCTTTTGTCATATCACAATCTCGTGACAGAAATTTCTGAAACTCTTATCTTCTTTTCTGTAGTTATAGAGAGCAACAAGAGAGCTCTCCTCTGAGCCTCCTCTTCTTCAGATTAAAGAACCCTATTTCCCTCAGCTGCTCCTCATAAGACTGGTACTCCAGACCCATCACCAGCATCCATCTGTTCTCTTTTTCTATGTGGCTGGGAACAGACTGATTTTTTTCTAGTGTTTCCTTGGGTTTATTGGTATGAGTCTTGAATGCTTCGTGAGCGAGAAGGGGTGGCATTATATTTAATACCCTAAACTCCAGGAGAGCAAAATCCAGTTGCTCAAGGAACTGCTGGATGATATCTCCTGGGAATCTGTACTTAAAGGCAAAGGAACAGAAAAGATCTAGTAGCTCTTTAAGAACACACTTCGGTGAGCAGAAGAACTCTCCAGCCCCCAGCAAAAGAAATCAAGCAGAGGAGGAGGGTGACCAGCATGGCTGAGCAAGGACCTGCAGCTTAATCTGAGGGAAAAGAGGGAAATGTACAGGAAATTGAAGCAGGGATGTGTAATCTGGGAAGGACATTTTCCACAGGGATAAGATCAGGGAAACCAAGGCATAGACGGAGCTGAACTTGTCAAGGGATGTGAAAAATAACAAGGGGTTCTATAGGCACATAGGCAGGAGGAGACAGACCAAGGAGAGTGTTCCCCCTCTGATAAAGGAGGACAGAGAACTGGATTCCTCAGACATAGAAAAGCTGAGGTGTTCAATAAGCGCTCTGCCTCTGTCTTCACTGGTGGTCAGGCTCCTCCCTATGTCTGCCAGGACCCTGAAGCTCTAAGTGGGGGTGAGAGGAGCAGATTCTACCCTGCTGTAACAGTGGGATGTGCCCAAGACCTCATCAGGAAACTGAATGTATATAAGTCAGTGGGGTCAGGTGATATCCATCCTAGGGCTCTGATAGAGATGGCTGATGTAGTTGCCAAGCCGCTTTCCACCATATGTGAAAAATCACGGCTGTCGGGGGAAATCCCAGGTGACTGGAAAAGGGGAAACATTGCTCATTTTCATGAAAGGGAGAAAGGATGACAGGGGAACTACAGGCTAGTGAGCCTCACCTCTGTGCCTTTGAGCATGAAGCAGATCCTCCTGGTTACCATGTTAAAACACATATGAAACAAACAGGAGATCTGAGACAGCTAGCACAGGTTCACTGTCAACAGTTTACGGGCTGGTTCTGCCCGGTTCCGTGACCAGCGGGGCAGAGGGATCTTTGGATCTGCGCCTCCAGAAAAGGGAAACAGGGGACCCCAAAATACTTGAAAACAATGGCAATAATCTGAGGTGGAACAAATGATTTACTAAATATAGTATTAGCAAAATACAATGAGAGAGAGAGAGAGTGTGTCTGGATGGTAGATAGACCTCACCACAATGCTGAGTTGAGAAGTGCAGTCCAGTTGAGTGACTGAAGAAAAGCAGACGGCGAAGCACAGACAGCGAAGCACAGACGGCGAAGAGCAGGCAAAGAAGAAAGTCAGGTGACCTTGCACAGAGTTATATCTCCTTGCTGACCACAAAGCCTCCTGGGGAAACGTAGTTCTTCTTCGTTGAAGGAACATTCGGCAGAAGTCAACCCCCCCTCCCCTCCCCAGTGCAATACATGATGTTATGGTGTGGAATACTGATAGCCAAAAATCATAAAACCATGACATTCACCAAAGGCAGATCTTGCCTGATCAATCTGGGGGCCTTCTTTGATGGAGTGACACATCAGTGATCAGAGGAAGAGTGACAGATGTAATCTTCCTGATTTCTGCAAGACCTTTGACATAGTCCCTCACCACATCCTTCCCTCCAGATTGGAGAGGTGTAGATTTGAAAGATGAGTGGTTCAATGGATTAAGAACTGGTTGGATGGTCACAGGCAAAGGGTTGTGATCAATGGTTCTACATCTGGGTGGAGGCTGGTCACAAGCGGTTTACCTCAAGGGTCAGTCTTGGGACAAGTATTCTTTAACATCTATATCAATGACATAGACAATGATGTTGAGTGCATCCTAAATGTCATATACAGTTGTACAAACTGGAAGGAGAATCCCTTGAGAGCAGCCCTGTGGAGAAGGATTTGGGAGTCCTTGTGGACGAGAAGCTGGACATGAATCAGCAGTGTGCACCTGCAGCCCGGGAGGCCAAATGTGTTCTGGGCTGCACTAAAAGAGGGGTGTCCAGCAGGAAGAGGGAGGTAATTGTCCCCCTTTACTCAGCTCTTGTGATGCCCCATCTGGAGTACTGCATCCAGGCCTGGGGTCCCCAGTACAGAAAGGATGTGGAGCTCTTTGAAAGGGTCCAGAGGAGGGCCACTGAGATGATCAGAGGGCTGGAGCATCTCTCTATGGAGAATGATTGAGGGAAATGGCTTGCTTAGCTTGGAGAAGAGAAGGCTCTATGGAGACCTCATTGTGGTCTTCAAGTACTTGAAGGGAGCATATGAATAGGAATCAAAATGATTTTTTATGAGGATGAACAAGGGGAAATGGTTTTAAACTAAGACAGGAGATTTAGGTTAGAAATTACGAGGAAGTTTTTTCATTTGAGGGTTTTAAATTGTTGAAACAGGCTGCCCAAGGAGTCTGTAGATGCCCCCTCCCTGGATACATTCAAGGCCAGGCTGGATGTGGCTCTGGGCAGCCTGGTCTAATGGTTGGTGACTCTGCCTATGGCAGTGGGATTGAAACCAGATGATTTCTGAAGTCATTTTTAAGCCAGGGCATTCTATCATTCTATGATACTTCCCATATTCTTTAAATAGAATGCAGCTTTTAAGGATATCCTTCAGAAATCACTGAAGTATTCTGATCACTTGTTTCGAAGTTTGCTAGATAATTCTAAAGAGAGAATAAGTCACAGTGTGACATTTGGATTTCTTTCTTTTTTTTTTTTTTTTTTTTTTTTTCTTTTTTCTTTTTTCTTTTTTCTTTTTTCTTTTTTTTATTTTTTTCCTTAACAGAACAAACTGAGTTGTTTGGGTATGTTACATGATTTTCGCGAGAAATACTTAGAATTGTTTTTATTTATTTTACTTACATAAATATGTTCTAGATGAATGGCTGTTTCTTCTCTAGTTTCAGTTCTCTTCTGAAATTCTCTGTGGAAATAAAAACAAAACAAGCCACTGCTGCTTTCTTCTTTCAAAACTCATGAATCTGCGAATAAATAAATAATGCGGACTGAAATAAAAGAAAATTATCTATGGGCAATCCTAACCATAGAAAACTTTGAAGGAAGATTAATCAAAAGCAAAGACTTTTATAAGTTGTTGATCTTTTTGTTTATGATTGTATTAAATGTAGATCTTGCAAATTTTATGAAGACATAATCAGTATTTAACTCCAAGTTTGTAAGGGGGCTGTCTGGTAGTTTGTTGTTGCTTAAAATCCAAGAAGGTGATACACAGAATACAAGCATCATAATTCAGCAATCTAATCCATTTATTGTCTTTTTCTTTTTTTTTTTTTTTTTTTTTTTCTTTTTTTTTTCTGGAGTGTCTGCTAAATTTGATTCCAGTGACACAGCAACACCCAGAGGTATCTAAGCTCTTGAGCCTCACAAAACTGCTTCTGTCCAGAAGGAGAAACATGGAAAATGATACAGAGCTGGGAGGGGGCAGAGAGAGATTTTTATTGGAAGCTGTTAAAGTGGTTGCTATGAGACATTCTCCAGCTAACACAGGCACAGCAGCGAGTGTAAGGCTGATAAATCATACCTCTTGTATTATACCTTTCCATTCTCCTTTTTTTTTTTTTTTTTTTTTTTTTTAACAGAGCTTTTATAGTTGTTTAAGATCAGAGACAGCATCTGCCAGTTGCTTTTTCTTTCCTTTTTCTCCCTTCTTCTGCCTCGTGAAAGATGGAGCTAGAAAACAAAATGATCAGCTCCTCCAGCAATTCTTCAGCAAGCTCCAGAGAGTACAAGGTGGTGATGCTAGGAGCAGGGGGAGTTGGCAAAAGCGGTAAGTTTCAATGGCAGCGTATCTGGGGAGAAAGGGTGAATGGGGAATGTAAAGTTGAAAGAGGAAGAATGATCAATGAGGGATTTTATTCTTTCATTTTTTTAAATATAATTAGTGGCTGGGGCAATGAGTCAGCTTAATTTGTTACAGAGTGAGATATTATAAGCCTTTTTTTAATTAGCTATTTTTGCAAAACCATCCCTGGCTCCACTGTAAGGAGGAGAGAGTGGTCAGTTCGCTGCTGTTAGTGTAAGTGCTCATGTCACTTGCTGAGAGGTGATGGATAGTGTGAATGTAACTTGTTGGCCTGCTGGCCCTTGAGCCCAAGCAGAAATGTTACTAACTGCAAAGTCAGCTGTACTGTGCAAAGCGCGGAGGATGTCTACTGTTTTCTTCCCCACAACTCCTGACTTTTTGCTGAGTACTATTATGGCTCAGCTGGTGTTGGTCTCCTCTCCTGTCCCATCAGTAACAGAATGCTTGTCTGAGCCTCATTCCAAGAGATAAAGAAAAATTGCAGCATGTTTTAATAAAATCCAGTGCTGGCAAGATATGTCATTATTTTCCCTGGACAATGTTTCATTCTCCCAGATTTTATCACTGCTTTATTCTCCCTGACAATTGTATTCTCTATTCTTAAAAAGACTTTACAGAATGTGCAGTGTACGTCTCAAAAGCCAGTGTATTGGTCTGAATACATAACAATAATTTAATTATATATTTTGGAAATTCAAAGAGGAAAAAAAAAAAAAGAAAAGAATAAGAAAATAAATAAGCAGAAAAAGTAATGTAATAATAATACAACAGATTCCAAATAAATTTCAGGATAAAGAAAGTTGTAATTCTAAATTGTAATAATTGTGTAGGTAAAACAAGTTTTATTTCCTATTCAAACAACAGGACAAGGTGGCAAATATAAAAGATTAAACAGGGCAAATGGATATAATTTTCTGTCTGTATATGTTACCTCTGTTTTGTTGTTACCCCTGTTTTGTTGTTATGTTTATCCTCAATGTCGGTGCCACATCTTTCAGTGACAGCTATTTTCCCTACTGCTTAACCAAGGCAATAATTCTGGCACAGGTGTTATGCTACGATCACTATATAAAATGGGGAAGGATGTTTATCTGAGAGTAACTTTCTGCATTTTCAAATTAACTTGTCCACAGTAGAGCAGTTATCGAGGATGTCTGCTGGAACTTTCAACATAATGTCCCCCTTTTTCCCCTTCAACGTAGCCAAAATATGGCAGCAATTTTTTCCAAACATATTCTTGTAAGAAACATGTTTTTTGGAAGGAAAAAAAAAATGCAAAATGTACCATAGTCATATTATAAAAGTATCACAATATCCAACTTACATACACATTGAGGAAACGTTTGTTTCCATTTCCTGCATTATAAGAGTTTTAAAGCATGAGTTTAAAGAGATAAGCAAGAATTTATTCAAATGTTATTATTTCATTCTTCAGAAAATTTTATCTGATGAATTAATGAATTTAAACCCCTCAGAGTAGTAGATTACACAAGATAATAACACATCTCAGAAAATGAGAAAGGTCAGATAATTAAGAAGAATTGGATGTTTGTATGATCTAGAGAAATAACACTGGGATGAAGTGTCTAATCATGACATTCAATGGGATTAATGAAAATCTGAGATAAACTGAGGGGGGGTAAGGTGGAGGAGGGATTAAAGATCTGACAATTAAGAAACTGATAAAGGAGGAAGACAATTTGTCATTTATTGACTAGGAGTTTCCAATATGGAATGGGTATGAAACACTTCAGTGTAATATTGAGTCCCTACTGCTTGAATTGCAATAGAGAAAGAATTGATGTAATATTGTGAATCATTAATTAAGATTGACTGAAGTGCAGACTAGATTAATTTACACCAGATTAAAAATGGAAAATGTCCAGAAAGACTGTCTATATTATTTGAAATGAGGGCTACATTTTCCTGATGACCTACATCCACTGTCCAGGAAATTATGTGTCCAGCTACAGTAACAACATCAGAATTGAATAGGGATGCGAGAGAAAAAGTTCAATTTACATCTCTGATTTTGATAGGTAAATTATATATAGGATGACATATTGATAATATCCTAGCTTGTTTGTCCTTCCTCTAATTTCTTCTTCCCTTTTTAAGCCATAATAAAAAGAGTAACAGTTGGGATTAAGTTTCTGAGTGGGAAATCTCTTTTAGATAAAAGACTTTCAGTAGGTCATTCCATTCAATATTAAATACTTCAAATAACAAAATAATTTTCCTTAAGAGCCAACTCACAGAAATTTTAGAAAGCATCATTTTAGCATAAATATAGTTCAGTTTAGTGAATCCCTTGGTTAATCTGACCTCCTGTTTCCCACCCTCTTCTGTGTGACTTCATACTGTACATATAGAGGTCTTTTCACTGAAAACTTCACATTCATTGTGATGGGCCGTGAGTAGTCATTATATGACAGAATAGGTAAGAATGAGGAAGAGGGCACCAGTAGTGGATGTCCTTTTGATGTTAGTATTACAGAGTATTTGCCTTGGGTTTTAAGTCTTATTCCTTCAGTTGTATGTTCCAAGATAACAGATTATACAGGATGACAGTCAATCTCTTGTTATTTGATCTACTCAGTGAAGTAGAAGTTCCACAAAAGCTGGCAACAGAAGTTAAGCTCAGCACATTCGTATCTGAAATCTACCACAGAAGAGTAATAATGTGTAGACAGACAGTGGTTTAAGAGTTGTGATTTATGTGTCTGAACATTTCAAAATTAACTCCAGAAAAAAAACACCACCAAAAACATCAGACTTCTGAACAGATTTCTGTGTTTAGTTAATATGTACAAAGTTATTCACCTGGAAAGATACTTCTCTATCATTATTAGATATTACAGATTCCATAGAGTGATTTAACCCTTTAATGTTTTCTGATTTTTTTTTTTTTTTTTTT
>NW_024884922.1:5029761-5030480 GCF_019232065.1 Centrocercus urophasianus | reverse complement strand
TGGGCCAAAAAAAAAAAAAAAAAAAAGGATGTAAAGGCATACTTTGAAAAAAGGTGGTTTTTTTTTTTTTTTTCACTGACTTTCATTTGACTACATTCCATACTGAAATTAAATATTTCTAATATTCATTGTGTGTGTGTTTTCATTTAAAAAACATTTTGATACTGTCCTCTCTGATTTTATGACAAATCTCAGGTAACTCTGTACTGTTCAAACCAATCTCAAGTTGACTGACAAAATTAAACCCTAAGAATGCTTGTGTATTTGAAACAGATTTTGTTTACAAATTCCCTTTTAGCTCACGTCTGAAAGATGAGCCTGATGCTATCATGTTTCCTAGTCTATGCAGCTCAAAGTTTTGGTTCCATCTTTGTTTCGCAGTTATAAGCACATACACAATTGCTTCTAAATCCTGAAGCCAAGTCCTAATGATTTACATTTTGTTAGATAATTACACTGATAACAATAATTAATTCCTGTCCTCTCTGTTAAACAATAGCAATGATTAACTGAGGGGATGTAGAATAACTTCCAAAAGGAGTAAAAAAATTAGTGTACCAAGCAAGTTAATAAAATAGAAAAACCTTTGCTACATGAAAATTTATTACAAAATTATTACTATAAAGGCATCCTCCAAATATTATTTGTATTATTCCATGATCTAAACATACTTGCATTTGCTGAGTTCAATGAAATTGGTCTTCTGATTTTTTTTTTTT
>NW_024884922.1:4995466-5029661 GCF_019232065.1 Centrocercus urophasianus | reverse complement strand
AAGGGAAGGGAAGGGAAGGGAAGGGAAGGGAAGCTTTCTCTGTGAATTGTTTCAGGCAGACAGAGAAGAAAAGTGTTTCTCGGTCTGTTTAGCAAATTTAGCAAATGTTTTTGCTGTTTATTTCCATCTTACTTTGTTGCTGTTGCTGTTAAATGTTCTATTTCTACAAATACAAGTGACTCATTTGATTAGTTTGGGGATCTTGCATACAAAATAAGTTCAAAAATGTATAAAAATAATGATTTTGTGATGCATGAGCTTCTGTAATAGGGATTAGACTAAGTGCATAATTTTGCTTTTATTCTTTGATTCAGATCCAAGTTGCTTTTTTGGACTAGTTTTGCCACTTATTCAGATTTGATAAAGAAAATTCTGTGTCTATTAATTTCAAGCCTATCCTAATAGTCAGAGTTTGCAGTAAATATAGATGCTTTTCAGATCATGAAATGCATTCTGGAGAATTGATTCATTTCAGCTATTTGTTAATCGCTTGGAGATATATTAGTGTGTGATGCAGGCTACACTGGAAAAGTAAGAGGTTGCACTGATCTGAGAATGGAAAGTAATATTTGGTTCTGCTGATACACATCTTACACCAGGCTAAATATCCTAGAATACACTTCAAAATTTCATCAGATTTACTCAGTAGATGGGGCTTTTCTTTGCTTTTTTTTTTTTTTTTTTTCTTCTCCTTCCTGATATTTACGCTGTAGGACTATACTACAGTTTCATCACATCTTTCCTTGTCCAATATTGCCACTATCTTATCCTCAGTGTTCTCCCAGTAAGATACAGCTGTGTTTCCCCAGATGCCTGGTAAAAATGGTCAATGGAAAGAGGCTGGAATTCTGTTATCTTCTGAGCCAAACCAATATCCAGAAGGAGAATTTAGTTACTGTTCAGTATGAGCTGACTTGAAAAATGTAGACTTTTGAGTGACTAGGCTGTAGATTGCAGTTAAGGGAAAAGATTTTTTTTTCTTTCCAAAGTCAAAGCATAATTTTTGGTGTCCAATTTTGTGCTTCTTCTCTTGTAAATATAAAATTTTCCATTTTTTTTTTTCTAAGTGGAACAACAATACAGACGCTCAATTAATGCAGACACTCATCTTTGCTGAGAAGATTAGCTCCTCCCCCTTCCCTTCCCCCCTTCATCTTCTGTCTGAGGGTGGGGTGGGGGGGAGGGGGAGAAGGAAAAAAAAAAGGCTTGTAATATATTCTAACAATCTGTCTAGTAGTGTAATCCACGGGGGTTGGTACTGGGTCCAGCCTTTTTTAACATATTAATCTGTGACATGAATGAAGGGAGAAAGTACACCCTCAGCAAGTCTGCTGAAGAAATGAAGATAGGAGAAGTGGCTGACATAGCAAAAGGTTTTGCTGTCATTCAACAAGAAGTAGGTGTTCTGTTGGACAGAAAGGAGCTTTTAGGTGTTCAGCAAAGGCAAGGGCAGAGTTTATGCACCTGAGGACGAATAAAAACATTCATTAGTAATAGGCTAGGTCTTGGCCTGCTGGAAAGTAGACCTGTGGAGAAGAACCTCAATGTCCTGCAGGTCAAGAGAGGTGATCCTCCCCCTCTACCCTGTCCTGATAAGGTGATATTTGGGGTACCATTTCCAGTTCCCCAGTTCAAGATAGGGAATTACCAGACAGAATCCAGCAGAAGGCTACAAAGATTAGGGACTTGTAGCATTTCCTTGATGAGGAAAAGGTGGGAGATTTGAGATAGTCCAGTCTGGAAAAGGGAAGACTGAGAGAAGATCTTATCATTGCTTTTAAACATAAAAATGACAGGAGTCAAGAGAAGGGATCCAGGCTCATTTTGGTGTTGCCAGCAACAGGAGAGGGAACAATAGGCACAAATGGTTACACAGAAAGTTCCATTTGAACATGACCTAGAACTTGTTTGCTTTGTGGCTGACAGAACAGGAAAGACTGCCCAGAGAAGTTGTGAAATCTCTTGCTCTGAAAATATTCAAGACCAACCTGGACACTTGCTGGTGCAACCTACTACAGGGACCCTGCTTTATTGGGGGTTGGACTAGATGATCTCGAGAGGTCCCTTCCAACCCCTACAACTCTATGATTCTGTAATTCTGTATGTTTCTGTGATCTGTATATATATCTATATAACATTTTCTGAAAATTGAGAAAGAAGAGGACTAGAATTTCTTAATGTAGAGGTAATGAGTTAAATGGTAAAATTAGCACTAAAATATGTAATTAAAGATGTATGAGATCTTCCTTTCACTTCCTTTGTCAGTAAAAACAATATATCTCCTTAAATATATGCTTAAAAGCAAAATTGGAAAAGTTTGTTGTGTTAGAAAAAAATCGTAACACTCCTTCACACATGGCTAAAGTTCATCCTCTAGGTTATGAGGGTTTCTGCATATCAGGAAGCATGCTGAGGTGGCAAACCAATTAATACCAGTTATCTGATGTATCTGTTGGGCAGTAGTATACATAGAACATAAAAAGATTTGTTAGTTTACTTCTTTCAAATACCTACTCTCTGTTCTGTCAGTAGAACTGATTCATTCACTGAGCACCTCCATCCAGACCTCTTTTAAATGAACAATGTTTTGAAGAGATTAAAGTTTGCAAAATAATACTTTAATTTATCATCTTCTTACAGTGTGAATTATTGAAAGATAATTTTACTTACACACTGAAAATTTCATCGAGATGTGCCCTGCTCTGCTTTTCTCAATCATAATGCTTGTCATTACAGAGACAGGAAAACTCTGGGGCTGTTTGGCAACAATAAGAATTGAACTCTCACAGATCCTCCTGATTTCAATCACACATAGATCAGCCATTTGAAAGGCTCTGACAGAAATAAAGGAACAAGCACTATTTCATGACAGTGACTGGGCACTGTCAATATCTTCGCTGAAAGCAATCTGCTGAGGCAGCCATAGGAACTGTTTCCCATCCAAACCACCCCTCCTGCTGCACTGAACCATCTGCAATATTTTCAGCACGTTATCTGCTAGAATTTGGATGACAAATGGATGGCCCCAAATTTGGGCCAGTTTTGAAAGCATGATTAGGAAATAAATTTATTTTCCTTTTCTTACTGATTCCTCTCTTTTTTGGTCCATATTTTCCATTTTACTTATTTCCATACCTCTGTTAATCATTTTTTAATTTTAATTTGTTAATTAACTATAATTAGCTTCCTTCAAGACTTTTTATTTATTTGTTTGTTCGTTTGTTTGTTTTCAACATGAGGAAAAACTAGAAGAATCTGGAAGCAGTCTAACACAGCTCCACTGACTCGTATTGGAGATTAGTGTAGTGCAGTGTCTCAGATTCACAGAGAGTGAGAAGACACCTTGTAGTGAGCTACAGTCATTTGCCAGAAAAATGCCTATCCAGTAAATAGATTCCTGTGGAGACAGTGGTTGAAATCACTTGGTTTCAAGCACTACAATGAATATCCTGAAAAAAGATCACATAAAATGTTGGTGGTATAACAGAAGACGTTGAACCTTCTCAACAAGTGTTCTTGCATTGTTGATGTGTGACAGATGGCAGCAGAGGGGCAGTCTGACATAACAGTGTCTGGCATGGAGTGTGTGCGAAGCAAAGGTGTAGAACTGAATTCCTCTATGCAGAGAAAATTGCACCCATTAACATTTGTTGATGTTTGCTGAACATTTATGGAGACCATCCAGTGGGATGTGTGCTGTGAGTCAATGTGGGATGTGTTTCACTAGTAGTGACGGTGACAGTGGGTCATTTCTGCTGGCATTAAGTGGATCTTTATTTTTGCTGACAAAAATGTATGGCTAATGGCAATGACAGTGCTGAAAAATAGAGATTTGTAGCTGAGCATTTGCCCTATCAAATGTTGTCATTATGCTTTTTGCATCTGTTGCAGTTTCCATGGAAAAAAAAATAGGAGACATTATTTTTGGAGCAATCCACATATTTTTGAAGAGACCAAATGCAAAATTTAAAATATGTTTTTAAGTTTTAAAAGTGAGTTTCATAATGTTTGGAAAAACAGAATCCTTAATCAGTCAACTGAGAGACTGATGTACATTGTTCATTAGTGTACACTGACTACAGCTATGAGAAGAGCTGTTGTTTAACTTCTTTCTTGGCAACCATATTTTTTATTTTGTGAATATATTTATTTTGTGAATATTATTTATTTAAAATTTATTTTGTGAATATATACAATAGCTGGCTAGAGGGGCAGAATCACCTCCCTCTACCTGCTGGTCAGCCTTCTCTTGATTTCTGTTGCTTTCAAATCAGTAGGGCTTTATTTTTGAAATTGCAAAAAAACATAAGATAAACTAAATTTCTGCTTTTCTTTAGACTTTTTTTTTTTTTTTTTTTTAACTTTCTTAAATAGAAATGACTCAGCATATTTTTTTTTTCAATTTAAATAAAAAAAATAATCATTTTGGATTTTCTGTACTGTGGATACTCTTGTTACTGATGTCATACATACTTTTTTGTTCATCACACACAATTAGTCTACTAGAGTTCTTCATAAAATGATAGATGATCTAGACTTAGTTTATGAGGCAGAAGTGTATTTTCTGGGCCTTATAATATCTATTTATTTTTGCAAATACATGCTAGAGACACTTTACGTCTCTGCTGGGACTAGGGGAGAAAAAATAACAGTCTATCACAACAATCCAGGTATCTCTTGTGATGTGTTGAAGTGCAATGTCTTATACTTTTCTTTCATTTACAACACTTTCAGTGGATTTTCTGATGTAAATTATAGCAGTGATTTTGCATCATAATCTGTCAAATAGTACTGATCCGTATTTACAATAGTTGAAGACAAAATACCATTTTTGAATTTTTTCTCAATGTGAATTGACCTTAGTTCTTAAAAGTTATTAAATTTCTGACATTACAGGAGGCTGCAAATCACATAGCTTCCATTTTTTTTTTCTGAGAACACACTCAAAAGTGTACCTAGACAGTAGTGGTCAATGTCTCAGTGTCTGAACAGAGAACAAGGATGAGTGATTTACCCCAGAGGCCAGAGGTCAGTACTGTGAGTGGGCTATTTAATACCATTATCAATTACATTGATAGTGGATGATGTGCACCCTCAGAAAGTTTGTGATTGACACCAAGATGTGTGATGTGATTGAAATGCCTGAGGGATGTCATTCAGAGACCTAGACAGACTTGATCTGTTGGCCAGCAGAACATCACGAGGTTCAACAAATCCAGAGCAAGGTCTTGCAAGCCCTTGCAACTAGTTGTAATTCCCACTATCAACATGAGGTGGGGGATGAAAGGATAGAGCACAGCCTGCCAAAAAGTACTTGAAAGTGCTGGTGGATGACAAGCCGGACATAAGACAGCACCATGCTCTCACAGCCCAGAAAGCATGCCCTCAGCTGCATCTATCTCAAAGGGAGCAATGAATCCTAGCACAAGAGCTTACTGAAAGAGCTTTAAACTAGCTACAAAGGGGGAAGAGGACAAAACAGGCCTCACAAGAGATGAGCCTAGGGGAATGACGCTTAAGCTGGGGGTGAGGCAGTTGACTCGACTGAAGTGCATCTATACCAATGCATGCAGCATGAGCAACAAGCAGGAACAGTTGTAAGTGATTGTGGGTGATTGATCAGTGATTGATCAGGCTAATTATGACCTTGTTACCAAAACATGGGGGGGAGTGGTGGGACCACTCCAATGACTGGAGTGCTGAGACAGATGGCTACAAGCTCTTCAGAAGGGATAGACGAGGAAAGAAGTGTGGTGGTGTGGCCCTTTATATTAAAGATTGTTTCGAGGTTGAAGAGCTTGGGGTTGGGAATGACAGAGTGGAGTGTCTATGGATAAGGATCAGGGGGAAGGCCTGTAGGGGCAACATCTTGGTGGGGTCTGTTATAGACCGCCTAATCAGGATGAAGAATTGGAAGAGGCATTCTATGAGCAGCTCGCGGAAGTCACGCGATCGCCAGCACTTGTTCTCATGGGAGACTTCAACTTCCCTGATATACATTGGAAATATAACACAGCACAGAGGAAGCAGTCCAGGAGGTTTCTAAATTGTGTGGAAGATAGCTTGCTCATACAACTGGTAGGAGAGCCTAGCAGGGGCTGGCCCTGCTGGACCTGGTCTTCGCTAACAGAGAAAGACTGGTGGGAGAAGTGAAGACTGGGGACCATCTTGGGCAGAGTGACCACAGAATTGCAGAATTCTCCATTCTTGGTGATGTCCAAAGAGTGACCAGCAAAACTGCCTTCTTGAACTTCCAGAGGGTGGACTTTGATCTGTTCAGGGAGCTTGTAGCACAGGTCCCTTGGGAGTCGCTTCTCAAGGGTAAAGGGTTCCAGGAAGCCTGGATGCTCCTCAAGATGGAAATCTTAAAGGCGCAAGAACAGGCTGTCCTGAGTGCCGTAAGGCGAGCCGTAGGGGAAGACAACTGATGTGGATGAACCGGGAATTACTGTTGAGACTCAGGGAGAAAAAGAGAGTCTACGTCCTCTGGAAGAAGGGACAGGATACTTGTGGAGATTTCAAGGAATTAGCTAAGGTATGCAGGGAGGAAGTTAGGAAGGCAAAAGCCCAACTTGAACTCAGAATGGCCTCTGCAGTAAAAGACAATAACAAATCCTTTTATAAATATATCAACGGCAAAAGAAGAACCAAGGAGAATTTTCATCCTATACTTGATGCAGCAGGGAATGTGGCCATGGAGGACAAGGAGAAGGCTGTGGTCCTCAATGCCTTCTTTATATCTGCCTTTAATAGCCAGATCAGTTATCTTCCGGGCGTTCTACGCCCTGATCTGGAAGTTTGGAATGCTACTCATCATATTCCCTCAGCAATTCAGGTGGAGACAACAAGAGAACTTCTCCTCCCTCTGGACTGTCACAAGTCCATGGGACTGGATGTGCTACACCCTCGAGTGCTGAGGGAGCTGGCAGAGGTGATTGCTGAGCTGCTCTTGGCCATCTATGAGTGCTCCTGGTTAATTGGCGAGGTCCTAGAGGATTGGAGGCTTGCTGATGTGACTTCCATTAAGAAGGGCTGTAAGGAGGATCTGGGGAACTATAGACGTGTTAGCCTGACCTCTGTACCAGGGAAAGTAATGGAGCAAATCATCTTGGATGAGATTGCACGGCATGTGCGTGGTGTCCAGGGGATCAGGCCCAGCCAGCACGGGTTCGTGAAAGGCATGTCATTCTGACCAACCTCATCTCCTTCTATGACTGGGTGACCAGTCTGGTAGATGAGGAAAGGGCTGTTGATGTAATCTACCTAGACTTCAGCAAAGCCTTTGACAGAATCTCTCACAGGCTTCTTCTGGTGAAACTGGCTGCCCGTGGCCTGGACAGGTATACACTTCTTTGGTAAGGAACTAGCTAGAGGGCCATGGTCAGCAGGTAGTGGTGAATGGAGTTAAGTCCAGCTGGTAACCCATTTCAAGTGGTGTCCCTCAGGGGTCGGTACTGGAGCCCATCTTGCTGATGTGACTCCCATTATTTAATGGGAGATAAAACAAGATATTGTCTAATATCTTTATTGATGACCTAGATGAGGGGATTGAGTGCACTCTCAGTAAGTTTGCAGATGACACCAAGCTGGGAGGTGGTGTAGATCTGCCTGAGGGTAGGGAGGCCCTTCAGAGGGATTTAGACAAGCTGGATTGCTGGGCTGAGGTGAATGGGATGAGGTTCAACAAGGCCACGTGCTGGGACCTGCACTTTGGGCACAACAACCCCATGCAGCGCTATAGGCTTGAGGATGAATGGCTGGATGATTATAGAGAGGAAAGGGACCTGGGGGTGTTGGTTGATGCTCGGTTGAACATGAGCCGACAGTGTGCCCAGGTGGCCAAAAGGGCCCACTGCTTCCTGGCCTGCATTAGACATAGTGTGGCCAGCAGGAGTAGGGAGGTGATCATAGAATCATAGAATCATAGAATCATCAAGGTTGGAAACGACCTAAAAGATCATCCAGTCCAACTGTTCACCTATTCCCAATAGCTCCCACGAAACCATGTCCCTCAACACAACATCCAGCCTTTCCTTGAACACCCCCAGGCTCGGTGATTCCACCATCTCCCTGGGCAGTCCATTCCAGTGCCTGACCACCCTTTCTGAAAAGTAATACTTCCTCATGTCCAGCCTGAATCTCCCCTGCCGTAGCTTGAAGCCATTCCCCCTGGTCCTATCACTAATGACACGAGAGAAGAGGCTGACCCCCAGCTCACTACAACCTCCCTTCAGGAAGTTATAGAGAGCAATGAGGTCTCCCCTGAGCCTCCTCTTCTCCAGGCTGAACATTCCCAGCTCCTTCAGTCTTTCCTCATATGGCCTGTGTTCTAGACCCCTCACCAGCTTTGTTGCCCTCCTTTGAACATGTTCCAGGGCCTCAATATCTTTCTTGCAGTGAGGGGCCCAAAACTGGACACAGTACTTGAGGTGCGGCCTCACTATCATCCCCCTCTACTCAGCACTGGTGAGGCTGCACCTTGAATGCTGTGTTCAGTTTTGGGCCCCTCATTGCAGGGAAGATATTGAGGCCCAGCAAGGTGTCCAGAGAGGACCAGTGAAACTGGTGAGGGGTCTGGAGCACAAGTCTTATGAGGAACGGCTGAGGGAACTGGAATTGTTTAGCGTGGAGAAGAGGAGGCTCAGGGTAGACCTCACTGCACTCTACAACTTCCTGAAGGGAGGTTGTGGTGAAGAGGGGTTTGGCCTCTTCTCCCAGGCAACAAATAGAACCTGGGGAAATGGCTGCAAGTTGTACCAGAGGAGGTTTAGGTTAGACATGAGGAAAAACTTTTTCTCTGAGGGAATGTTCAAATACTCGAATGGCTCCCCAGGGAGGTGGTGGAGTCGCCATCCCTGGCAGTGTTCAAGAGGTGTCTGGATGAGGAGCTGCATGATATGGTTTAGTGCTTGTGGTGGCAGTGGTAATGAGAAGATGGTTGGACTAGATGATTTTTCAGGTCGTTTCCAACCTTGTGATTCTATAATTCAAAATTTACTGATAAATTCTATGATCCTAAAACCTGAAGCCAGCAGAGTGAAGCCAGAGGGGTGATCCTACCTCTCTATGCTCTTTTGGTGAGACTTCACATGGAGTACTGTGTCCAGATGTGGAGTTCTAGGTACAAGGGAGATGTGGACCTGTTGGAGAACATTCAGAGGAGAGCCACAAAAGTAATCCAAGAGATGGAACACTTCCTTTAAAAGAGCAGGCTAAGAGAAGGCTCTGGGGAGACCTGAGGGCAGCCTATCAAATTTTGAAGAGGGGCTGTAAGAAAGAAGGTGATAGACACTTTCACAGAGTCTGTTGTGATAAGACAAAGGGAAATGTTTTCAAACTAAAAGAGAGGACATTTAGATATGGTATGAAAAAGTTTTCACTGTAGAGTTAGTGAAGCACTGGAACAGTATGCCCAGATGTGTAGTGGTTTTTCCATCCCTGGAGACATTCAAGGTCAGGCTAGGCCAAGCTCTGTTCAACATGATCTAGCTATAGTTATCCCCGTTCGTAGCAGAGAAATTGGACTAGATGACCTTTAAAGGTCCCTTCTAACTCAAACGATTCTATGATTCTATGATTTTATGAAAATGTCAATTGGCTGTGATATTTAAGTGTAGAAAACCATTTAGAAATAAAGAAAAACAGAAGCTAAAAAAAGAACTCATTAACAGGAAGAAGAAATAAAACACAGGTGAACTTTAAGAGTAAAGAACAAGAAATTAAGAAAAAAAAAAACACAGCACAGAGGTATAGAAAGAAGATGGGAGAGACAGAATACTGGATAATTTTGCATAAAAGTAGTGGTAACGGAGTGAAGGGATTGAAGGAAAGCATAGTCATTCCTATTACAGAATATGTGTTTCAGGCTCTCTTTTCCTTGTGATTCTGCTAGATGCTACTGGCCTGTGGTTATTCCTCAATATGTTCTATTTTTTCTATACGGTGACAAAGAATAAACAGTGATCACATCAGTGATCTTTTCTTCTACCTCTGTGACTCATGTTTTTCATGGACTCGGTTTCTATAATTGGATACTGGAGACATAGTAGCACAAATCTGCCTCGTACGGCCTTGTTCTTCCCATTTATTTCTGTGATGTGTCATCTCAACTCAGCCATTGACAATGCTATGTAAATCAAAGATTAACAACAATTTATTAGTTGCTAAGGAAAATAATACTCTGCTTTATGTTATTCTTAAGATGATCCAGAACCGAATGCATTTGTGGTCTTCAACCCTAGCAAAACTCAACACCTAGTGAAATCAGTGACAGACCTGCTATTTCTAAGATTCTTCTCTATTTGTGAAAGATTTAGAACCATCCACATTCCAAAATGTCAAATATAGTAGTGAATCAGAGTGGTAGTAAATATATGTTTCTATCAGAACAGGGAAATTGCGTTCTGTTTTTTTCCCCGATCTGGGAAAAATATCAAGATGCTAAAAGATTGTAGCTTCTGGCATCTTGACATTTTGACAAGATGGCATCTTGGTATCTTGACAAGCTGTTAGGGTTATGTCTTCATTTTATGGTGTAAGATTTTTAGAAGGGATAGGTAAGGTAGGAAGGGTGGGGGAGTTGAACTTCCTGTTAAGAAGTGGATAGACTCCAGAGAGTTGCCTCTGAGTATTAGCAATGACTGGATTGAGAGCTTTTGGATTAAAATCAGGGACCCATTCAATAAATTATATCTAGTGGTCAGGGCCTACTACAAACTACCTGACCTGTTGAGGTCTACTTTCTTCAGCCACAAGAGTCGTTGTGCTCACAGACTCATCCAGATGGGAGATTTCAACCACTCTGATAACTGCTAGGAAAACAATACAATGAGCTGCAAACAATCCAGGAGATTCCTGGAGTCCATTGAGAATAAAAATTCTGGTTCAGGTTTTGGACAGACCAACCAGAGGTTAAAATTTACTTGGTGTGGTTATCACCAATTGTTTTAGGGTACGTTTAGATCTGAGACCAGATGCCTCATGAGCAGAGGCAAGTAAGCACAAACTCAAGGCAGTACAGAGGGTTATGAATTTTACTCAGCACCCACACACACACACCATAGGCATCCATTTTAGATAACCCCAGTAAGCAGCAAGCAGAAATTCCCTAAGCACGCACAATATGAGTCCTACTAATCTAAAACAGAAGCTCCCTATGGAAGCACAATATTACTTATCAACCCTTGAGAGATGGACAGAACGCCAAGTAGGAGAAAGAGAACAAACATGCCAGTGGTGGATTTGATATGTAATGTCATCAGGGTGTACCCTGCTTCAAAGTGAGCTTTTCCTCTCCTAACCCACTACAGTCTCCCTCCTGCTTTTGTTCTCTCCAGGTTCTGCAGGGATATTTTTCCCCATGCCTACTGCAACCACATAGCCAACGTGTAATACAGAGCCCAAGTGGAACACCTGTTTGCAAAACAAGTTCTTGCAAAATCAAGACAAACTAGCAAGGTCAGCTCCCCATAAAACAAGATTAATGGCTGTAGCCACAAATCCACTTCTCTTAAGACTGTCAGAATATTTTGTTCCACTCCAGGATCATTCTTCAATCAGGGGCCTTTATGTCCCTGACACATCAATCCAGGGGAAAATCTTTAAAGAGTCTGGAGGCAGTGTGGGATGCAGCAATGCTGTCCTGGTTGACTTTGCATTCCTCATGGAATGTAGTCTTGGAAAAAAAAAAAAAAGGAAAAAAAAAAAAAAAAAAAAAAAAAAAAGCAGACAGGAGCTTGAAATTCAGGGGAGTAAATGTCCAACTATTAAAGGAAATATTGGATGAGATTACCCTGGGAAATTATCCTGAGGGACACGGGAATGTAAGTGAACTGGGAGCTCTTCAAGGATAATTTTCTGAGAGCACAAGAACCCCCATCATCAGAAATCAAACAGAAGAGGGAGCAATAAAGAACAGGCAGGAACAGAGGTGGCTGAACAAAGACCTCCTGGTCAAACTGAGGGATATAAGGAAAAGTGGTGGCAGAGAAAGCAGGGAAGGACGGCCCAGGAAGAATACAGGGTTACTGCCTGGACATGTACAGAAAGAATTAGGAAAGCCAAGGTTCACATGAAAATGAACTTGGCAATGGATATGGAAAATAGCAAGAAGGATTTCTTCAGATGCATTGGTCAGAAGAGACAGGAGAAAAACAACGTTGCTCCCCTGATAAAGGGAGAAGGGAGAACTGGCTTAAACAGACAGGAAAAAGTTAAAATATTCAGAGAGTCCTTTGCCTCAAACTTCATTGGTGCTCAGGCTTACCACAGCTTCCATATCTCTTTCTCAATTCTGAGTGTTTTAAATGATATTAAGAAAAACTGTAGGCAGTGAGTACTTTGCAGGATTGAAATTCATGGGAGAATCTTGGCAACTGAATTCATGAGAGAATTAGCTACAGACCTCACCTCAGTGCCAGGGAAGGTTGTAGAATATATAATCTCAGGAACCACCATGGATTCATGGAATTAAAAGTCAACCAAGGGATCAGGCCCAATCAGCATGGGTAGATCCTGTTTTGACAAACCTGATTTCATTTTATGACAAGGTGACCCACTTAGTGGATGAAGGTAAGGCTGTCAGTGTGATGTATCTGGACTTCAGTAAAACCTTTGACACTGTCCCCCACAGCATCCTCATAGAAAAGCTGGCTGCCCATAGTGTGGATGAGCATACATGGGCTCCGCTGGATGAAACACTGGCTGGGTGGTTAGGCACAAAGAGCTGTAGTCAGTGGAGTTAAATCCAGCTGGCAGCTAGTCACCAGTGATGTCCCCCAGGGCTCAGTACTGGGGTTGCTCTATTTAACATCTTTATCAATGAGTTTGATGAGGGGATTGAGTGCACCCTCAGTAAGTTTTCAGACAACAGCAAGTTGGGAGGGAGTGCTGATCTACCAGAAGGGAGAAAGGCACTAGAGAGGGACCTGGATAGACTGGATCGATGGGCCAAAGTTAACTGTATGAGTTTCAGTAGGGCCAGGTGTTGGGTCCTGCATTTTGGTCCCAACAACCCCAGGCAATCCTACAGTCTTGGGAAGGAGTGGCTGGAAAGCTGCCTGATGGAAAGGAACCTTGGTGTACTGACAGGCAGTCGGCTGAATATGAGTCAGCATTGTGCCCAGGTGGCCAAGAAGGCCAGAGGCATCCTGGCTTGGATCAGGAATAGAGTGGTGAGCAGGACTAGGGAAGTCATCCTGCTCCTGTACTCAGCGCTGGTGAGGCCTCACCTCAACTACTGTGTTCAGTTTTGGGCACCTCAGAACAGCAAGGATATTGAGATGCTGGAACAGGTCCAAAGAAAGGCAACAAGGTTTGTGAAGGGAGAATGGAGAATGTGCCCTACAAGGAGAGACTGAAGGAACTGGGGCTGTTCAGTCTGGGGAAAGGAGGCTGAGGGGAGACAGTATTGCTCTTCCAATATCTGAATGGTGCTCACAGTGAGAGTGGAGTTGGTCTTTTCTCACTGGTGACAGGTGACAGAACAAGCACAAATGGCTTCAAGTTGCAAAAGAGTAAGTTTAGTTTGGGCATCAGGAAAAACTTCTTTACAGAAAGAGTTGTTAAGCACTGGAATGGACTCTCCAGGGAGGTGGAAGAGTCACCATCTCTGAGTGTGTTTTAAAGCTGTTTGGATATTGTGCTCAGAGACATGATCTAGAGGAGGGTTCTTAGGGTAGCATGGCTAGGTTGTGGTTGGACTCAATGATCTTTAAGGTCTTTTCCAACCTCAGCAGTTCTATGATTCTATGGTTCTACGATTCTATGATTCTATAATCTTCACAACTGATGTTAATTTAGTCATGACAAATAGCAGGATATGATCAATGTAGACAGAAGAACAGATTACATTTTCAGAGTTCCCGAGGGAATCCAAGGTTTGCTTGGCTCACAGTTTGAGTATGGAGCAGTAAACAAATACTATTATTTTTTCTTGTCTGTTTTACAGCATGAACTAATGATTAAGAAATTTGTGAGAGATACACTTTCTTTTGAGTTCTAATTACTTCCTCATTTCTTTTCCATCTGTTGCTGTTGTTGCAGGATTTTTCTTTAAGCATATGATAGAATTTTTGAAGGACGTGGAAAATTTAAAGTATTTCATTTGTTTTAGTACTGCGTGTGGAGTCCATATTATCTTAGAAAGTGTCTTTTATCTTTTTCATACATTTATTTTAAGTCCACTAATATAATATTTTACTGGGAATACAACAGTGATGAAGGGCATACATTGCTAAACTAACTTAAAATAGCTTTACCAGCTAAAACAGCTTAGTTTTTAAATGCATTTATTTCTGTATTTCCTTTCATTTCAGGACATTTAACATATGAGTTTCTCATAATGATCCACTGTTAATTTATCTGTTAGCTGAGCCTTCTGTTTTCAGAACCAGTTAAACTGATAGTCAAATACATTTTTCTTTATATTACCACTGGAAAAGCAAGGTAGGATGGTCTTTATTTGTTCTGTCAGTTTCTTCTGTGTCATATCTGTTCAGCTTAGTGATTACTGTCAGTAATATGGTCCTTAAAAGAAGAGCTGAGTTGAAGGGAGAAAGGTAATGTAATATATGTTCTCTGCTGCTTATGTATCACAAAGAAAATGAGCAGCTTAACAGAGTTTTATTTGCTTGACCTTAACAGTGGAGCAGAAAGAGGTTTTTTTTTCATATACTGGGACTTCTATATAAACAAATGCATCTTAATGACGAAGCCACTCATATAGGAATAGGCAGACAGGGGAGCAAAACTAGGAAAAATTGCATGCAGTTGAAGAAAGAAATCCATATTTACTCCCAGCTGTTTCTTTTAAATGATCACAGGCTACCTTGAACCCTTTTTTCTAAACTATACCCACTCCAATATCTGTCTTAAAAGAGTTAAAACAATATATAATTAAAAGGAATGGAGCAGAGCACGGGACAATGCAAATGTTACTCAAATATTTTCTGAGGGTTATAGAAATATGAAATAACTTTGTCTCCAACAGAATTTATAACATGATCTGTAACACGTTGAAAGACAAAGATACTAAAGCATATATATGGTTTAATATGTTACAACAGGGCAAATGTACTGGTTTACAGTTGTTTTTTTTTTTGTTGTTTTGTTTTGTTTTGTTTTGTTTTTGTATATATATGTGTGTGTGTGTGTATATATATGTATATATATATATATACATATATATATATATAGTTCCCTAAAGTTTAAAACATAAATCTCTGGATAAACAGTCATAGTGGATTGACTCCAACCAACATCTCATTCATTCCTCTTGCATAGGTCAGGGAGAAAATGAAAGGTAGAAGGACTTGTGGATTGAGATAATATCAGCTCAGTAACTGAAACAAATACTGCATGCAAGCAAAGAAAAATAATACATTTACACTCTATTTCCCCTCATCAGAGATTTGTTTAGCTACTTCCTGGAAAGCAAGCTCTCAGTGGTACAGAACAGTTACTTGGGAAGACAACATCATAACATGAATATTCCTGATTACTCTTCCTTTCCTTGAAAAATAATTTCTGAGCGTAGCATGTGCTATGGATTAATCCTCTGGACAGCTTACATCAGTTTTCTCAGCTGTATTATTCCACAGTTTCTAGACTACTTGTTGAGACATTGGTAGAGTGGACAAAAGAAAAAAGCATTGACACAGTGCAAGCACAGTTCAGCAGTGGTCAAAATATTGATATGTTATCAGCACTGTTATAGTCACAGACACAAACCAGAGCATTATAGGGCTGATAGGAAGAAAATAATCTCAGCCAGACCCAGTGCACTGATTTGCAGTCTAAAAGGAATGAAAGTAGATTTTTCTTTGTAGTTTGTGTCTGTGGCACTGTGATATCACATGCTGGCGCTGTGATGTTTTACTGGTTGTTTGTTGGGTTGCTACTGGAGACCACAGAGACAGTGAGTGCTATTGTTATTTCCCTTCTCCCTTCTTCATGTTTGCAATCTGGCTATTGAAAGCTAGCTGTTGTTTCTTACTTTGTTCACTTTTCTTGGAAACAGCACAGGCTTGATGATATTTCCAAAGCCTAGCAAAATCTAGATCTTCTCAGGATTTTTGGAGCTATTGTGAGGTACCAAATGTACAACCCTGTATAAAGACTTGCAAGGAATGAACATTCTTACAGATCTCAGTAGTCAACATCAAAGTCAGATATTAAAGGCAGATAAAACTAGTGCTTAAAACCACAGATTGAGACTGTCTTTCTTCTGCTCTCTTGCAGATATATCACTTAAAAAAAAAATAAAAAACACAGAAAAAAAACTATTTTAAACTATGCATATATTTGTTAGTTTTTGGTCATCAAAAGGACACCAAATGTTTGGGCAAACTAATGGTACCCAGACAACCATAAGTCTGCGGCTGTATTCTAATTTTCAGTTTTTAAAGTTAAACATCTGTATGATTAATTATGTGTATGATCTCCTAAATTAAAATTTAAAAGTCAATGCACATGATGTGTAGCAGTGATTTATTATTGTGGTAACTAGTGAAAATCAGAATGATACTGCAAAAATATTACATGAATAAATGTAAATATATTTAAAGATCTTTCCAGTGAGAACTTCCTAATCTCCTGACACTGAACATGGTGCCACGGTGGTACTGATTGCACTGGTAAATACATGCATTGAATGTCGCCTTTGTTCCGGCGACCCTGGCTGAAGTCCCCTTGTGAAAGTGTTCCGACAGCCCCGGTCAGGGGCTTTTCAGGACACCAATATGGTGAGCGGCAAAATGGCGTTAATTGCAAGGAGCACACCCTTCTTAAAGTTTTCCCCATGCCTTAGGGCTACTACGGTTATCTCTGACCAATGGACATGTGGCATGTCTTGTTTCCTCCTTATTTGGTCTAACCTGTTCTTCTCTCTTATCTTCAAGACATTTGTTGCCATGGTTTCCCAAGGGCCGAGGGTCCCCTGTCGACCCTGGCGACTGCCCCAGCCCATTCAGTTAACTACAATTGAACAACAGAGTCTCAGCCTTTTAGTCTGATTTTCTTATTTTGTTGTATGTTTTGTTCCCTGAAGAAGGGAAATGAGAATCAGGAATCAAATTGTCCATTCTTTCCTATATATCTGTGAAGAAGTCAATCTATCTCTCATCTTTGGTTTCCCATCCCTGAAATTAAAATAGCTGTCTCAGTATTTCTGACCTTCAAAATAAAATGATCTAAAGTTATTAAATGACACATTTTCCTAAATACCTAAGCCACAAAGGGTCATGATGTGCTTCAAAGTTCTTTGAAATTTATCCAGCAATTTCTTCAGCACACATCATCTCAATAAGAAAAAAAAAAAAAAGAAAGAAAAAAAAAAAAAAAAAGTGATAAAAAGGAATGTAAGTTTTGCAACAATATCACAACTAGACATAACGATTCAAGGAAAAATTGTCCATAACATAATTTAGTAAACTAAGGAAACAGTGAAGTTAGTATATATCTCTTCAAAGAGAAAAGGAACAGCACATTACTACATGCTACAAATGCTGAATTATTGAGCAGATGAGGAGCACAGCCAGCTTTTCTTTGACCACATTTTGGGAAGAAATCTGATTCTTCCCATTCTCCGAAAAATCCTCCCAAATTGAAACTCTGTAAGACAGAATGGTTTGTTTTAAACCTTGGTAACCTTCACAGAATCACAGAATTGTAGGGGTTGGAGGGGACCTCCAGAGATCATTGTGTCCAAACCCCAACTTGACCCAATGAGGTGTTCAAGATTTTGGCAGCTCTGACATTTTCCAGAAATCCAGGAAAATGTAAGGAGAAATGTAGATGCCAGTGTGAAGATTTATCTTGGCTAATTTCAGGTTCTAAAAATGTTACTTGAGTCCAGGAATGTAAGTTGCTTTTGTAGTTGTCAGAAAAAGGTGAACAATCCCAGAGATAATGATTGCCTGCCATTACTTTAGCCACACAGCTAGGCTACACTTTATTGTTGGTTATCAAAGAATAGGTGGGAGTAGCCAAAATTTAAATATTGGTCGAGCAGGCTGTAATTCATGTGGATAATTCTCAAACATAATATGTTATGGTTTTCATCATCAGTTCCTATTACTGTAGAATTTTTCAATGTTTGTTTTTTTCACGTAAAATATATATGATTGCTCCATTTAAATTTGTTGAGAAGATATTTTTCCTCTTTTAAAACCATCTGTAATTTCAGTGACAATAAAAGAGGAAATGTTCAGTCTTCCTTCCTAAAAGGATGAAGAAGTGGCTACATTATGCAGAATTTCATTCTTCTTTCTGGGAGTCTGTTATCACTGGGAGGATGAGCATTGAACTAAAAATGTTACATGTTCCTGTTGAGCAACAGTAGCAGTTTTATTTCAAAGTTCTTCAACTATAATAAATCACATAGTCAAAAGCCTAATGATCTTCTTTCTGTTGAAAATGTTTAGACTCTTTGTCAGTGCCCTATGTTTCTTCCTTCAGCCTTAGTTGGCTGAGTGGCTATCTGTCACTAGTCTAAAAAGCTTGTTTATTTTAGCTCTTGCTGAATGATGAATTTAGCTCTAATGTTCCTTAAACTAACATGGATGCTAGCCCATACAATAGCCTTCAACTTGATCAAGAGGTAAAGCTTCCTGTTATATTCCAATTAAGTTTAATTTTTAATTAAGTTAGATTTACAACTTTTTTTTTTTTTTTTTTTTTTTTCTTTGTAATGAGGAGAATGGTAAGCAATTGCTGTCCTCCTGCAACCATCTTTTCCAATGGAAAAAGCTTATCTTCCAACTTAACTTCTGCAGATGCCAAAATGGTGTACAAATATAGAAAATGTTAATTTGGTCTGTAGTAAGTATCTTAAGTTTTTGTAGGCTTCTTAACGGAATGCATGATACTTAAAAATTTCTTTAAGTATCTCATAAGGAAGAAAAACCATCATAGGATGTACTTCTAGAATAGATATTTTTAGACACACAATAGCTAAGTTTTCCAGAAATGTAGAATATAGGTGACAAGATGAATGTAGAGTTGAAGGCAGGTGACAAGATGCAGATCTTTGCTTTGCTTGCAGTCACATAGAATATTCTTGATATTCTCAGTTTCATTCAAATTAGTTAAACTTGTGGTTGGGACCCATTTTTTCACCACAATTTTTCAACTAAAAGAATTGAAGTGATGTTACAGATACAGGTAATTTGGAGAATCTCAAATGGCAACTATACAAGCAGCCATTATTAGGTCGTATAAGTGAATGTATGTCTCCCAAGTGACAGAACAGAGTTGTAACCCCAAGAACACCTTTCTTCTCTCAAAGTCAGAGTCCAATGTGCACATAATCGGACCTAGAAATTGTGAAATTTGATATATGTTGTCTGGGGCCTTTTATAAGGTGTCTCATATAAGACAAAGTAGCATCTGAAACAATCAAAGAGACAAATGGAGTGAGAACTTTGCATAAGAGACAGATGATATGTAATTTAAACTATCTAGTGGCTGACTGCAGTAATTGAGTTTAACAAATTACTTTCCTGAAAACAAGCAGTGGAGTCATCTTGTGTAGTATGAGTGAATAGCTGGTGCATGTGGGAGCTGAGTATGTGCTTTATGAGAGGTAAGAAAACCCCAGTCATGCACCTGTTTGTGCCTATACTCTCACTAATTGATCTTTTTGTTCAGGTTACTCTCTGCCTAAATGTATGCAGGTTAATCAGGTAAATATTGTCAGATGTTTCTTTAATTATATTTTCTTCTTACATTTTCAAAGCTGTGTCGTATTATGATGCTTTCTCACCATCCCTGTGCATTTCTAATGCTTTCTTAGAATTAATCCTTGCTTAGTTACTTCATATAAATGCTTCTGCGGAACTGCTAATGTTTTTAATTCACTAACATAACAATTACTGTAAGTCTTGTGAGAACTGATTATTAGAAAATAGTTGATCTTAATACATGCTGTGCAATTGTTCAGGAAGGAGGGAGCACTATTTTAATGTGACAGCTCTGGAATTGCCATGAATTTAATTGGCATCACTAGTGGCACTGCATATCAAGTCCATTGTCAGCTCACCAATGCTATTACTAGAATGAGTGGGATCTTGTTACACTTTCACAGACTTTAACAAACTTTGCAGAAAGCTATATGCAGTTAATCAAGAATTAAATGGGTACTTCAACAACTGTCCAGAATACCAAAAATTAGAAATACATGATTTTATCTGTCTATACAGCCCTAATTTTCAGCAAAGTTATAGCACAGAAATACACCACAAGAAACTACCAGCTTCCTACAAAATAATCTGTGTTTGAATAGATATTTTTACTGCTTGAATTCTCCAAGATAGATTATTAAGATCAGTATTTAAAGAAATCTCACAAAACAATTGTTTAAAAATTTTCATTTAAAGCAATTTTTGATCTTCTTTCAGTGTTAAGAATTCAGTCACCATTCTACAAGCAGAATTCTCTTTAAAAATAAATAATTAAAAATAAATGGATGTAAGTAATAATTGGTTCAATTTCCTGGCACATACCAGCTATTTGGCAAAACATATATATTAACCTGATTTGTTTCCTATATCTCTTTATGGCCACCCTTATCAGATGTTAAAATTCAGTGCACAACAAAGTTCAGAAAGAGACATTTAAAAGCTGAACTAGGAATAGCATAAAGAAAGGATATCCACATTTCTTTTCATCACATAAAGTTATTTAACAAAAACATACTCAAATGAGTTATGGGTTGTGTTCTCTTTAACAGGGAGACTACACAGTCTTTTGGAAGGCTCCAAAAAGGAGAAACACAAGACATCTAGCCTTTGCAAGTTTCTAGAATGAATAAGATTAAACCTGTTCTAAATCTTACTTAGTAGCACATGTTTACAGCTACAAAACATATAGACATTAGGATTAAGATGATTCCTTTGTGAGATAGAAATCACTGCTGTCAAGTCTCTTAGAATGCATAAAAGTTAACTAAAGACTGTGCAGAGGAATTGTCAGGTCATAGCCTGGACCAATGGTTGAGTATCAAGTAAAAAGGTGTGGCTAACCCACACTGCTCACATGCAAGAAATGCATGCAACTGACCAGAAAAAGTGAAGCCCCTACCCACCCCTGTTCACCCTCATTTAAGCTGCCAAGGTTGTAGCACCCTTCTGGATAGATATCTCACTCCTTTTGATCTGTCACTGGTCATTGGAAGAGGTGAGCTAATTTTTTTTTTTTTTAAATACTATTGTATTGTTACTGCAAAACGATTGTTCTCTAACTTTTGCATTTCATTAGAAGGCACTGTCATTGCCTTCTTTTGCCATATACTCCAGTAAATATTTTATGGAGCAGGGTTGTTCTAAATCCAGCTCTTTACAAAATCAATTCAGTAATTGCAAAACACTTGAAAATGCACTGTGTCTATCTTACTACCCATTTGTGAATATCAGACTATAAAGATAAGAAGAAAACAAAATCTAAAGATAATTCTTGTAAAGGAGTATTCTAAATGATACAGAATCAAAGAATGGACAAAGTTGGAAAGGACCTCAAGGATCATGAATCTCCAACCTTCCTTACACAGACAGGGCCACCAGCCTCCCCTTTTAGTATTAGTCCAGGCTGCCTACGGCTCTATCCAATCTGGCCTTGAACACTTCTACGAATGGGGCATCCACAGCCTTTCTGTGTAACCTGTTCCAGCACTTCACCACACTCCCTGTAAAAAATTTCCCCCTGACATCCAACCTCAATCTTCCCTCCCTCAGCTTAAAACCATTTTCCCTTGTCATGCAGTTATCAAGCCTTTCAAAGAGTTTATTCCCTGCCTCTTTGTAGACTCCCTTTAGGTACTGAAAGGCTGCCATGAGGTCACCCCGCAGCCTTCTTTTCTCCATGCTGAACAAGCCCAGCTCCCTCAGCCTGTCTTTGTAGGGGAGGTGCTCCAGTCCCCTGATCATCTTTGTGGCTCTCCTCTGGACCCCCTCCAACAGCTCTCCATCTTTCTTGTATTGGGGGCTCCAGACCTGGACACAGTACTGCAGATGGGGCCTCATGAGAGCATAGCAGAGGAGGACAATCACCTCCCTGTCCCTGCTGGCCACCCCTCTTCTGATGGAGCGCAGCATACCATTTGCTTTCCAAGCTGCAAGAGCACACTGCTGGCTCATGTTAAGCTTTTCATCCATTAGGATCCCCAAGTCTTTCTCTGCAGGGCTGCTCTCAAAGACTGCTCTTTCCAGTCTGTATGGACGCCTGGGATTCCTCTGGCCCAAGTGCAAAACCTTGCACTTTGCTGTGTTGAACCTCATTAGGTTCACCCAGGCCCATCTTTCAAGCCTGTTGAGGTCCCTCTGAATGGCATCCCTTCCTTCCACTGTGTCAACTGCACCACTCAGGTTGGTGTCATCAGCAAACTTGCTGTGGGTGCACTCGATTCCATCATCAATGTCATTGATAAAGATGTTAAAGAACACCAGTCCCAGCACAGAGCCCTGGGTGACGCTGCTCGTTACCGGCCTCCACCTGGACATAGTGTTTAAAAAACACTAAATAGAAAAGGAGACTCTGCTACTCCAAATATTCTGCAAATGGATAGATCAGTCCGAATGAATGTCTAAGAAGTTATTTGGTAGGATTTCCCTTTACATCACGTGAAGGTGTAGTTAACATATTGGTTTTCCAAAGCCAGATGAAGGTAGTGAAAAGATTTATGTTGACTTCCCTAGTCTGTGACCAAAGACATCATGCTCACTTCCATATTTAACAGAAGTTTTACTAATCTGATCTCACATATAATCACACTCAATCAGACTTCAATTCTCATGAGTAGTGATAAATTTACAGTAGAAATTTTTTTTTTTTTTTTTTTTTTTTCCTTCCTTTACTGCTTTTTGTATGCTGGCACAAGACAGGAAAATAATTTTAGGTTTACATGAAACTTAGTTAACCTTAAAAGACATATTACTCTCCTCTATCTTTCTGAATTAAAACAAAAATATGTTGGGAAATATCAGCATGCTGTATCTATCTGTTTAGAAGAAAATGGAATAAAAATTCTTGAGAACACATTATAGCAAATGTCAATTCAGTGACTTAGAATTCACTTTAAGAATAATAAAGTGCACTTAATAAATTGAAAACACTTTAGATTCAGATTCAGAAATTTTAGGAAAAGACTGACATATAAGTTCAACTTATGCATATTTTACGTTGGATAGAGATGGGTTTTTGGACCTCTTGAATTGAGTTATTGCAAAATCTTACTATGAAACATTATCTTTTGCTCTTGGAATGTTTACCTTTTCGTCACAAAATATTTTTAAACAGCTGACAAAGTTTGGATGTGTAGTTTCCACATTCCTGAGAATCTACTAAAATTCTTCGCAGTTCAGACAAATGACCACATTGTTGTCCTCAACTTTCTGAGAAGTTAAAGCCCATTTCCTTTCTTATTGTGTGGTCTAGTTTGATCATACAAGAAGAAGAGAGAAAGTTGTGGTAAATAGAGGTATCAGAATGGGGTTGGAGAACAAGTTAGATGCAATAATAAATACACCTATTCATGCATTCTTATAGGAAGCAAATTTATATTATACTAACAGAAGTTGAAGAGAAAATCTGCCACGCTTCTATTAGAAGTACTAAAAGATACTGCTTTATGTTTTGGGTACAAGAATGTACAGTCCACTTCAAATGTGCAAGCACTATCTGTGGGGAAGAATTGACCCATTTCCATTACTTATATCAGTGGTTATTCCTATCTTTGGATAAATCCCAAGGAACTGGCTCATTATTAATGCAAGAAAGAAAAGCTGCAATTAAAAAATTAAATGGGGAATTTAGATATATGTATATATTTCAATGTAGAAATTCAATTAAATTATAATATTTACTCTTTTTAAATGATCTTTCTAAAGACTATTTAGCCCGATATGTTCATAAAGCCATTTAAATAGTTTAGCTACAAAATAGTTTGATAAGTCAATATACTACTCTGAAAAACCTGTTCATCTCTCAGTACTTTTTGTCCTTTGTCTTTATACTGAGATTTGTTTAATTAAGAAAATAAATACCACGTATCTACCAAATTTTGAGGAAGATGCTTCATGTAAATGTAAGACATCATGTGTGATATAATGCTGGATGTTGTGTTGAGGGACATGGTTTAGTGGGAGCTATTGGGAATATGTGAACGGTTGGACTGGATGATCTTTTAGGTCTTTTCCATCCTTGGTGATTCTATGATTCTATGATTCTATGATAATCTACATTAATTCTTAATTTTGCATTCTGGAAATTATGATAAATATAATAATGAAAAGTAGAATCAGTGAGTAAGGAAAAAATGAGTAATTTACAGAGATTATTTAAAAGAAACAAACAAAACAGAATAATAATTAAAAATTAAATTTCTGCTCTTCTTTCTTATGAAAAAAAAATTATAATAGCTTGAATTAAAAGAGAGAGCAGAGGAGAGACTGACAACAAAAATGGCAATGATAAGGAACAGCTCAAAGATAATGCTTGTACTCCCTTTTCTATATATTTATTTTCACTTATTTGTTCTTTTAATTATTAACCTGTTATTCATGGAATCAGTTAGAAGGGACTCACAATAATCATGGAGCCTAATGAACAATGAGGAAGGGACTGCTCAATTTCCCTAAGGATTCTACTGAAAGAAATTAACACTAATAAATTTATATAGATCTAAGAAGAAGAATCATTCCACTCTACTCAGCATTATTCCAGTTGCACCTGAAATACTGTGTATATTTTTATTCCACCATTACAAGACAGATCCAGTCATACCAGAGATAGTCTTACAGAAGACAGCCAAGATGGTGAAGAGTCTGGAGTACTTTTGCTATGAGGAAAGGTTGATCACAGAAACTATTCTGCCTGGAGAAGAGGAAGATCAGGAGCAATCTCATCGATGTCAACAAATATGTGAAATAAGGTGCAAAGGGGAAGAAGACAAACTCTTTTCTATGGTGCCTAGAGTGAAGACAAGAAGCAAGGTTTTTGAATCATCAGAGGTCCTAGATGTGAACAAATTTCATATTCATCTACCACTAAGAATTTCCAGAAATAGATGTGTTTGAATGTGCAAGAGATGACTTTCCACACAATTTGCATGGGGAAAAATCAATCAATCAATCAATCAATCAATCAATCAGATATCCCAAACGTGTTTTTCTCCAGAAAATTGAGAGATATTATGAAAGTTGAAACTTTGTGCTCAACCACTTGAAGTGGCATTTGAGTCTAAAGCCTGAAAATAAGGTGATACCCCTCCTCCCTACTTTTATGACAAAACTTATTAAGAGCTTCTTTACAGAGTGTTTATGCTCCTTTAGATACATATTTTCTTCTCTATATATGCAGCTTGTAAATCGCTACTGAGAAAGGAATATTAACCCAAGAATTAAAAAAAAAATCCAAACAGTAAAAGAAGAAATTAGAGTAGTTTTGATCCCCTGGCCAGGGGAATGAAGAGAGATTTCATAAACTTCAGTGAACTAGGAGAAGATTATAAACTGGGAAGGAATGTGGGTCAGGAGATCAGCTAAATGGGAAATAATGGGACAGTTGAAATCTGCACTTCAAAATGAAGTTAGTAGTTAAGCAATAATGCAGGTCTGTGTTTAAAGTCAGTAATAGTTGTCTCATTCCATATGACAGAAAATAGAATCTATTTTTTAAAGTAAGATACTCAAAACAAAAAATGAAAATAGAATCAAGATAAAGTTTGATTTGATGGCTGGTTATCTCTGTTGTTCAGATTATTGTTATGAAGAAGCATTTGTCAGCTGATTTAATGAGTGCTTTATCCCGTACTTTGCACTAAGATACACGTCAGTTAATCAACAATATATTTAATAAATAATTATTTAAAAAACATAATCATGTTGCTTATAAATGGAGTGGTGATAATAGTAGTGATACCACTCTCGGTACCAGATTTATCTTGCTAAAATTAAATCTTCTCCTGTTAGCCAGGAGGAGTCACTATTTTCTACTGATTCCAACTATCTATTGGATAGAAAGTCTATCCATAGAATCCATAGAAATAGCATATCCATATCCATAGAAATAGCAGAAGACAAAGCTTGGATTAACAAGCAAACATAGTACTTAAGGGAAACTATGTTAAGTGACAGTAATCAGTCTTTGAAACCAAGGAAAAATAACACTTTCCTTTCTTATGACTTATGCTTTTCTTCCTGATCAGATAAGACAGGGTTGCATTCTCTTCCTTTGATTCAAGTTTGTCACAGATTAAAATGACTCCTGTAAAAATCAAGGACTTGATAATTGCTTTTGCACAAAGCATTTATCTTTCTGACAAATACTGTAGTATTGTGGCAGGAGCTATGGACGATCTCTTAATAAGATCTCCTTTAAAACTTTGATTTCTGATTATGGAAGCATTTCTGAATTTCTTAGGAGGCAGGAAGGTGATATTATACTTTCCAGTGGTTATTTTATCTTCTCATTCACAACTTACTGTGATGACAGATTTATTGGCTTCTGGTGAGCATAACTGGCACAGAGCTCATTAACCTTCTGACTAGTATGTAAGACCTTTTCG
Source organism: Centrocercus urophasianus (assembly GCF_019232065.1). Lineage (NCBI taxonomy): Eukaryota > Metazoa > Chordata > Aves > Galliformes > Phasianidae > Centrocercus > Centrocercus urophasianus. The sequence goes on along the minus strand of NW_024884922.1, from coordinate 5,003,104 downwards.
CTCACAGCACATCCATGGACAGCTGTATGCATTTGGTGTGTGAAAGCTACTTTACAGGCTGTATTGTTCAGAACTGAAAACTTCAGAGACTTTATTTTGGTATATGGATCTATTGAGATAGTGTCCATGCAGTTTCTAGTGTCCTCAGATGTATAAAATATACATATGTATTTTTATTTTTATTTTTTCTCAAGTATCATAACTTTGGAGTGAAAGTGTAAAGCAGTAACTATCTCTGACAGCTCTCAGTGATAGTGATGTGTATTCCTTTTCTAGGGTCCATATTTCTCTCTCTCTGTATATTAGTTAAACTATGTTTAACTAAGAATAAATACCTTATTTCAGGTTTTGTCATGATAATTGTTAAAAGAACTCGTCTACAAAATTCAGGAAAAAATGCTTGGGAACGATACTGAATGACCTGTAATTTATAATGAGCAATCTAAATGTGATTATAATTACACAGTTATCGCTTTGAGCAAGATGTTGGACCGGATTTCCTCCTGTGTTTACTTCCAAATAGAATAAGATACATATATATTTTTATTCCAAATATAGCCTAAGTAGGGAAAGCTGAGCTGCATGTCTAATGCACCATATCCAATGTTTTATCACTAATCTTCAGTAATCTAGTTATTCCTACCTAGCACATTTTACGACTAGGTGAGTGTAAATTGCATGTATGAAAATGTGTCTGTGGGTTTTACAGCTCTCCACACACCTATCACCACTATTTTCCCACCAAACCATGTCCCTCAGTACAACATCTTAATGTTTCTTGAAAACCTGCAGATATAGTGATTCAACCACCTCCCTGGGCAACACATTCCAGCACCTAACCACTTCTCAAGAGAATAATTTTTTTCCTTACACCCAACATGAATCTCTCTGGTACAATTGAGGCTATTCCCTCATCTCCTACCAAAGGAGAACATGCTGACCCTCACCACAAGCTCCTTTCAGGTAGTTGTAGAGAGTTATATGATCGCCCCCGTGCCTCCTCTTCTTCAATCCCAGTTACGTCAGCCACTCCTCATAACTATTCTGCTCCAGACCCCTCACCAGCTTTGTTACCATTCCCTGGAAAGACTCCATGGCCTCAATGTCTGCCTGACCAACAGCCAGAAATCTGCTTAGCTGTAACCTTTCCTGAACATAGGGATGATATTCAGGAAACAGGTATCATAGTATTTGTTGGACTACAAAACTATTATCAATTTTCTGCTTGCAGTTCCCTGGATACGGGGCAAGAATTCTTACCTGACATGTTTTTATTTTGAGCACTCTCCTTCTAGGATGTGTGCCATCTTTTTTTTTCTTTTTCTTTTTTTTTTTTTTTTTGGCTGTGTCTTTTCCTCAAAGTTTTCACTGCAGTTCAGTTAGTGATTTAATCACATTGATTTCCTGAAAAGTAGAACTGACAATCAGACAAATGCTTACCCATCAGACATAACTTGGTCAACAATTCTGTATATGCCAATCAATCAGATCAATCTGATCACCTGCAAAGTGGTCTTACATATCTTTTTGCCTTTGACTGATGTACTACATCTTGACACAGTAATGATGTAGGGTAAAATGAATGAGCATCGGCATATGTCAGCTTGTATTGCTATTTTAAATACTGAGGATATTCATCAAAAGGCTTGCCGTGTTGTCATTCATCTTGTCATTTATTTATCACTGATTTTCTTACAAAGTTGAGACTGGAACATACCATGATGAGCTTATGGTCATAAGATACTGCATGAACTCTGGCATATAAAACGAAGACATACCCATTTCCTTACGTGTGATGTAATGTTGTAGATACTAAATAATATTTCTCCATTGTTTCCATGCGAAATCCACTTCATTTCTTACTATGTATGTCTTCTGCATCATCTTATTCTCAACTTATATCTTGCTCGGATAAAGTATTTTTATTATTTGATTTTGAAACTAGTCAGAGTTATCCTTCAAATTAGGAGTTATTGATTACCTGGAAAAAAAGTGTACTGATAAGTGTAGGGAAAGAATGTGTATGAAGAATACATACAGAATTATAAACAGATGTGACTGTAACAAGCAGATAAAAATGTGCCCCTTGCGATAGTGTTCATGGAGCACATTCAGAAGATATTTATATGAACACAATCACATAATGCCTACCCTGCATACACTCTGTTCATTTTCCCTTACATCCTTAGAATATCTTCATGTATTCCTTGAATTCTCAATAAACAACAATCCACCTTTGTCCACTGAAATATTTAGCTACTGGATGGTATTGAACAGCTAAACTGATTTTGCAGAGAACTTTGTGCCCTAGAAGATGTTACCTACTAACCCAGGACTAAAATTCCAGATTTACTGTCTGATCATGTGGTCAACAAACCAAAAACAAGCTTGGATTTACTTTACTTGAGAGTTTGTAAGCATCATAGTCTGTAAAAATTCTGGGGATGTTTTTGTACTAAATATTCATATAAATACACAAGAAGCAAACAAACAAAAAATATGATTAGATTAAAATAAAATCATTATAAACTAATACAGAAATGTAATTTTCTGAATCTGCTGGGATCTCTGGCATTGACGTGAGAGTAAATGAACTGAAGAAGGAAAAGCAATTACAAAGAATTATATATTTATCTTCTGTAAATCTTGGAGAGTAGAAGTGCTATTTCATCTACTGATTCCTCATATTCTTTCTGAAATTATACCTTGTTATTTAATTCATATGTTATGTTGAATAAAATGAATTTGGTAATGAGGGGTAGGAAAATACTTATCTACAAAATAGATTCATGTTTGATAGAAATGCTGCAAGAATGGAAAAGAGAATATTTACCAGAAAGACCATTTTGGATATCTGCTTCACTGTAAGAAGAAATCTAGTTTTCCTATATAAATTTTTAAATTTTGTCCACTATAATATTTAGTGCTTGAAAATAACCTTCTGATCCTATTTTCAGTAATTCAAATCTCTTACAAACTTAAGTGTTGATATTCTTCACAATTCAGAACACTTTGTAAAAAACTTGAACATATGGTAAGCAGCAAGTGTGCATGTAATCCTCCTGTGAACAGTTTCTTAAATGCATGATTTATTACTTCAATATTTAAATTTGTTAAAAGATTCACTGAATAATATAAATCTTTGCAGTATTAATCATCATCATAGAATCATAGAATCACAGAATCATAGAATCATAGAATCATAGAATGGCCTGGGTTGAAAAGGATGACAATGATCATTGAGTTTCAACCTCCCTGCTGTGTGCAGGGTCACCAACCACCAGTCTAGGCTGCCCAGAGCCACATCCAACCTGGCCTTGAATGTTTTCTGGGATGGGGCATCCACAACCTCCTGGGGCAACCTGTTCCATTGTGTGAACACACTCTATATGAAAAACTTCCACCTGGTATCTAACGTAAGCCTTCCCTATCTCAGTCTAAAACCATTCCCACTTGTTCTTTCACTATTCACACTCACAAACAGCCATTCCCCCTCCTGTTTATATGCTGCCTTCAAGTATTGGAAGGCCACAATGAAGTGTCCCCCGAGCCTTCTCTTCTGTAAGCTAAACAAGCCAGTTTCCTCAACCATTCTCCATAGAAGAGGTGCTCTAGCCCCCTGATCATCTTAGTGGCCCTCCTCTGGACCCACTCTAAGAGCTCCACATCCTTCCTCTGCTGGGGGTCCCAGGCCTGGATACGGTACTTTAGATGAGGCCTCACAAGAGCCAAGAAGAGAGGGATGATCACCTCCCTCTCCCTGCTGGCCACTCCTCTTTTAATACAGCCCAGGATATAGTTGGTCTTCCAGAACTGCAAACCTTGCCTAGGTTCTGAGTTTGTCTACAATTTAGCCAATTTAAAATTTGTACCAGAATTATATGCTATTGTTGCTGCGGTCTTGTAACTAGAGGAAAAGGCACTTAATTCTGTGAGTGAGAATGGGGCAAAATATCACCTAAAATATATATACATATTTAAGATTCAGTTTAGTATTGACAGCTTATTGTTCATTTGTACCATCACTGCACTTTCCAGCTTTAATTGGCTTAGTCCTTTTTATCTTAAACAACTCCACTGGTACTGACAATAGCATCATTATAGTATCAAATAATGTGATATAAATAAAAGCAAATATCTTTCTCCTTAATTAAATTCCTATTAACACTATGTCCTCTCTCTCAGTATAAGAACCTAATAACTTTTCTAACTCCCTATCAGTGGGTTGCATGTACGCACATTTCATCTGACATGAAAACATCTCTCTAATGTTGAGTGTCTAGATTATAAGAAATCATAGCCAAAACAGACGTTCTGTAATCAACCCAGAGCCCCTGGAGGTCAGTCCTTTCAATTCTTGCAGATTCATTTGAACCTATGGTCCCAGGCAATTTATTCCTTTTCTCCTCCATTTAATGTGCCTGTTTTTATTGTGGCTGCTGCCAATAATTTTGCTTGGGAGTGTTTCATAGGAAGGACTAGGGCTGTGTGATGTGAAGAACTCTATCTGAAAAAAATTCAAATAAGTGTATCTAAATACATACAGACAAAGTACGACAAGCAGATGGGAGAAAAGGTCAACAATGAAATTCTTTACACTAAGCATAATAAGCAGTGGTGAGCTAAATATGCTATTGTTCAGCTATTGTTCTCTGACATTGTCTGAGGCTGATTTTACAGGAAAATTTAAAATGCTAAGAAATCAAAGAAACATAATATGTAGATTTTAACAGAGAATTTTGCTCGTCTAGAAATTACATAATTTTAAACATATAAAATGTAGCTGTTTACAACTTCTCTAATAGCATTTACATTGAATGAAGAGAATAAAAAATTCAGGATATAATTCAGCAAACATTTCTATCCTCTTTTTGGTGAAAATTAGTGAAATTGTGTATCAGAACTACTTGTTTTTTTGTCTGTCTGTAGACTCCATGTGACAAACATAGGGTGTTGTTTAGGATTTGTCAAATGAATATCCCTTCCTGTATCACAGAAAGGTCCAGAAAGCAATGTTCAGAAATGCAACATCTCCTTATGTACCATTCTTATATAGCACTATCTTTTTCTCCAAGAACAATTATGTCAACAGACACTAAAAGAAAATACCTTGCAGCTGAAAAAAACATAATAGATTATATGTTTTTCAAAATTTATTTAAGAGACAATTATGTGCATTAACTTTCCATAAAAATATTCTAAATTAGTAAGTTTCTTTTACAATTCTCTTCCCCTTCTCCTTAAGATCAGAAGGATGTCCAGTGCTTATTATCCACTGCTGCTTTAGAAATTAAGGTGACATTTCTAGTTTGTGTGGTTTTGCTGTTGACTAGTAGCCTGCTACTAATGAAATATGACTTCAGTTTTGATATTATTCTAAACAGAATATCTTTTGTTTTGCAACATACATGACGAATATCATTATTTATATTTTTCAATATGTGCAATTCCAGCAGTATTTAATAGGCATTCACACTCATTTTGGATTAATTAAAAGCAGAACAAAATATATACTGAGTAACAAGATGTTCAAAGTTTTCAAATCTAACAGTAATGTTCGTTCGCCAAGTGAGCAGTGTGAGACTTAGCTTGACTATTTTTTTGTGTACAATTCACATATGTTCTACAGAATCCTAAAGGAAGACAAGTATGTCCGTGGTGTTTTAGAAAGCCTATTTTAATGCAATTCATTTTTATTTCCTTAGGGCAAATAACACCGATTTCTGTAGTAGCACTTCACTAAAATAAAGGTTTTCCTTTTTTTTGTTGCACATCAGTGAACTCCATGTAACAACTGTGATAGCTAGTGATTCACTGTACAGTGATAGATGGGGCATTATATCATTACAGAAATAAACTGCACTTCTGGAGTATATAGGTATACATCTGTGTTTATGTGACCATAATTTAGTGTGTCTGTGGACATTTATGCCTAATGAAGAAAAAAAATGATTATTGAAAATCTAAAGAATTAAAATATAGATATAGATGTGCCTCCTCCTTGTAAGCATTCAAAGCTAGTCTGGATGTGGTTCTGGACAGCCTGGTCCAGTGGCTGATGATCCTGCACATAGCAGGGGGTTGAAACTCAATGATCATTGTGGCCCTTTTCAACCTAGGTCATTCTATGATTCTATGAAAAGATCAGACAGGAGCTTGCTAAATATGTTAAATCCATTATGAAGTTTCCATGTCAAGTCCATGTCCTGTCATGATTGCCCTGATTCATTAGACAATGTTAATGTGCTGTAAAACCAACAATACTTAAGAAGGCTGAAACAGACAGAATAGGCAGCTTTCAGATGTAAGCTTTAATTAGTTTCTCAATGCTACTAATTACGTAGATGATGCACGGGTGTGCAGGCTTCTGTACACACTGGTCCCCTGTGCCCCTGGGTCCTTCACCTTTGTGACCAAAACTCCGAGCATGGAAGGGCAGAGGGCTGATGCTCTGGGCTGACCTTGAGACAAATGCCACTCGAGGTAGATTTCAGCTCAGGAAAATCAAATTGTGCAAAAACGTAAGAAAAAGCTGCAAAACAACCCATGTCATACCAAGGTGTGAAATGGTGGTGGTTTGAAGGGTAGGCAATAGGACAAGACTGCTTGTCCAAACCTATGTAGCTGGATGGCTACAAGCCCTTCAGAAGGGATAGACGAGGAAAGAAGGGTGGTGGTGTTGCCTTTTATATTAAGGACTGTTTCGAGGTTGAAGAGCTTGGGGGTGGGAATGACAGAGTGGAGTGTCTATGGATAAGGATCAGGGGGAAGGTCTGTAGGGGCAACATCTTGGTGGGGTCTGTTATAGACCGCCTAATCAGAAAAGTTGGACACAACTGGTAGGAGAGCCTAGCAGGGCCGGTGCCCTGCTGGACCTGGTCTTCGCTAACAGAGAAGGACTGGTGGGAGAAGTGAAGACTGGGGACAATCCTGGGCAGAGTGACCACAGAATTGTAGAATTCTCCATTCTTGGAGATGTCCAAAGAGTGGCCAGCAAAACAACCTTCTTGAACTTCCAGAGGGTGGACTTTGATCAGGACGCTTGTAGCACGGGTCCCTTGGGAGTCGCTTCTCAAGGGTAAAAGGGGTTCAGGACGCTTGGATGCTCCTCAAGACGGAAATCTTAAAGGCGCAAGAACAGGCTGTCCTGAGTGCCGTAAGGCGAGCCGTAGGGGAAGACAATCAGTCTGGAAGAGCCAGGAATTACTGTTGAGACTCAGGGAGAAAAAGAGAGTCTACGTCCTCTGGAAGAAGGGAGAGGATACTTGGGGAGATTTCAAGGAATTAGCTAAGGTATGCAGGGAGGAAGTTAGGAAGGCAAAAGCCCAACTTGAACTCAGAATGGCCTCTGCAGTAAAAGACAATAACAAATCCTTTTATAAATATATCAACGGCAAAAGAAGAACCAAGGAGAATTTTCATCCTATATTTGATGCAGCAGGGAATGTGGCCACGGAGGACAAGGAGAAGGCTGTGGTCCTCAATGCCTTTTTTACATCTGCCTTTAATAGCCAGATCAGTTATCTTCTGGGCATTCTACACCGTGATCTGGAAGTTTGGAATGCTACTCAGAATATGGCCCCAGCAATTTAGGTGGAGACAACAAGAGAACTTCTCCTCCCTCTGGACTGTCACAAG